>NW_023270513.1:24033405-24123701 GCF_011800145.1 Mirounga leonina
TTTTTTTTTTTTTTTTTTTTGAGAGAAAGAGTGAGCAGATTGGGTGGGGGGCAGAGGGAGAGGGAGAGAAAGAATCTTAAGCAGGTTCCATGGCCAGTGAGGAGCCCCATGCAGGGCTCAATCTCACAACCCTGAGATCATGACCTGAGCCAAAATCAAGAGTCTGATGCTTAACCAACTGAGCCACACAGGCTTTTCTTTCTTTTTTTTTTAAAAAAAAAATTATTATTCCTTTCAATATCTGTAAGCTTGAACTTATTTTCTAAAAGGGAAAAAAAGTGACAAAGAAGGATGTGTTATATACATAAAAGAAACCATGTAAATAAAAGATACAAAACACATGAACTTATTGTAACTTACCTTTGAAATGTGAAATTGTTATTATTTTCAGATCAGAAAATGGTGAAATACTGGTAATTTCATATTGTTCACATTAATGCATTAAAGGGGAAATACATATTCTCTATTCTTCATGTCTCCATGTGAGGGAATTTACTATACATACACTCTTGGTATTGCTTGCTTACTACCCTCCACAGAAAGAGGAGTGAAAATAATTTGGAATCACCACCTTCATGTTTAGTCTCTGTGTTTCTCTTTCTTTTCTTTGTGAGCCATCCTTTCTATACACAAACCAAATGCTCTAATTTGCTCACTGACATACCATAGGGGTGTGCCCTTACAGGTGTGGCATGAAGTTGTCAAGCTGCCCCTGTGACTGGACTGTTAACTCTGTGTAAAGCAGAGATAAAGTATTAAAAGGTATCAGTTGGATGAAAGTCTAAAGCCACATTATCCTATTGGTTTTAGCAGGAATAATTATAACTGTGGTATTATGATCTTTATATAATGACTGTGTCTCTCATTTGATTCTCAACTCAGGCAGGGGGCAGTTATTTGTTTATTTATGCCATAAAATGCCAAATATGTAACACCATATATGAAACGAAAACTGCAAAATAAAGATAGATACAGTTATAGTTGGAACTATAGGGGAAAAAATCACATATGAGCATGGGTGAAAAGAGTCTAAATAAATACTAGCAATCCAAACCTTTTTTTTTTTTTTTAAGGTTTATTTACTTATTTATTTGACAGAGAGAGACAGACACAGAGAGAGCACAAGGAGGGGAAGCAACAGAGGGAGATGGAGAAGCAGGTTCCCTGCTGAAGAGGGAACCCAATGCGGGGGTCAATCCCAGACCCTTGGATCATGACCTGAGCTGAAGGCAGACGCTTAATGACTCTGCCACCCAGGCGCTCCAGCAATCTAAATCTAAAGGCAAGTTAAAGCAATAATACAGAATGGCTATCAGAATCCTAACGATGTTTTGATATGAGCAAATGAGGCAATCTAATTCACTATGTTAACAGATTAGAAAAGAAAAATTATATGACAGTCTTAATATATGTTGCTGAAGAAAACATTTGCAAAAAATCAATTACCCATTCATGGCAAAATATTACCATCAAACAAGAAAAATAAATACTGTAACTTGAAATAGGATATCTACAAAAAATACTAGAGCAAACATCATTCAAACAAAGAAATAAAACCCTCAAAACCCCAAGCATCAGGAAAAATAATCCTCTATTAAATGGGTTAAAAGAAAGTAAAACCTGAAATTGCAGAAAGTCCATAGAATAACAATAATAAAAACACATATCAAATCCTAATAAAGTTGTACTCAGAAGAAACTTTATAGTATTAAACACTATTATTGATAATTGATCCATACTGAAAATACATTGTATTCAACAACTCAACAAATGAAGGGGGAAGCAGTAACATAAACTGAAGGAGACAGTAAAGTGGATAAAAACACAAAGGTAACTTCATATCTTGGCTTTATCACTCTAGTAACTGCATGACCCTGGGCAAATGATAACATCTTGGTACCTCAGTATCTTAATCTGTAAAAGGGGATTAATAGTAGTATTTATCTCCTAGAATTGAAAAGTATTTTGCTTTTCAAAATAGTACACTTACATTAATAAATATAATCCTTATATATGCATATACATCAGAGGAACAGAAACAAGAAATTAGTAAAGATAAAACCTAATATTAATGAATTGGAGAACAGAAAAAGCAGAACTAATGAATAAATTCAAAAGCTTTTTCTTCAAAAATCATGATAATAAAACCACTAGCTAATCTAATTAAGACAAACTAAGGGTTCTAGAGGGGAGGCAGGTGGGGGGATGGGTTACCTTGGTGATGGGGATTAAAGAGGGCACGTATTGAATGGAGCACTGGGTTTTATACGCAAACAATGAATCATGGAACACTACATCAAAAACTAATGGTGTAATGTATGGTGATTAACATAACATAATTAAATAAAAAAAGAGGAAACAGAAAGCACAAACACAATTAGAAATGGAAAAGGGAAATTGACACAGATACAGAGAAATGCAAAATACTTATATAAGTGACTTTGCTCAAACTTGTGCAAATAAATTTCAAAATCTGGATTTAATCGATGATTTTCTATGAGAATATAAATTAGCTTCATATGAGATTTTTTTAAACTAAATAAACCATTAGTGACTGAAAAAAAAAAAGTTTAGTCTTGAAGAGCAATGCATTTCCCCCCAAAAAAGCACCAGCTTCAAAGAGCTTTAGAGGGGAATTTTGCTCAAAGATTCAAGAAATAATTCATTCTGAAAGCCTTTCAACTGTTTCTGAACATAGAAAAAAAAATAAAACAAAGATTGATCTCACTTATGTATATAACTACAAGAATCCTAAAAAAAATCAGCAATTAGAATCACAGGCCTGTACCTCTGAAACAAATAATACATTATATGTTAAAAAAAAAAAAAAAAAAGAAGATAGTAGGAAGGGGAAAAACGAAGGGGGGAAATCGGAGGGGGAGACGAACCATGAGAGACTATGGACTTTGAGAAACAAACTGAGGGTTCTAGAGGGGAGGGGTGTGGGGGGATGGGTTAGCCTGATGATGGGTATTAAAGGGGGCATGTATTGAATGGAGCACTGGGTGTTAGATGCAAACAATGAATCATGGAACACTACATCAAAAACTAATGATGTAATGTATGGTGATTAACATAACACAATAAAATAAAATAAAAAAGATTCTATATGTAAAGAATAATTCTCTAAGATGCTTTGGGGTTCTTATTAAACCCCCAATTAGTAATGTTTAATATTAGGAAGGATTAATATAATTTTCCACATTGATAGTTTCAGTGTATAGTTTGATCCTATTGTGTTGATCCCATTTGCATAGACATACAAATTTCCAGAAGGATGCAAAAGAAACAGTGAGACTAAGAACTGAATTCAGGGTGAGAAGAGCAGGGTATATTTACTTTTTATATTAAAAATAGTTATTTTATTTTTTTAATTTTTTTTTTAAGATTTTATTTATTCATTTGAGACACAGAGATACAGAGAGAGAGAGATAAGCTGGGAGAGAAGCAGAGGGAGAAAGAGAAGCAGGCTCCCCGCTGATCCAGGAGCCCGATGTGGGGCTCGAGACCTGAGCTGAAGGCAGATGCTTAACCATCTGAGCCATGCAGGTGCCCCCAAAAGAGTTATTTTAAAATGTACTCCCACCAGGGGCGCCTGGGTGGCTCAGTTGGTTAAGCGACTGCCTTCGGCTCAGGTCATGATCTTGGAGTCCCAGGATCGAGTCCCGCATCGGGCTCCCTGCTCGGCAGGGAGTCTGCTTCTCCCTCTGACCCTCCTCCCTCTCATGCTCTCTGTCTCTCATTCTCTCTCTCTCTCTCTCAAATAGATAAATAAAATCTTTAAAAAAATATATATACTCCCACCATTGCCCAGATCTGTACTCTTCTCTACTTTAAAGACCTAAGGCTACTTTACTTTAACTAGCCATTTGTGGAAAAACACCCAAGTGGTTTGACTTGGCAAACAGGCAAAAAGCTGTTGCAAAAATATAACCCTGATTCTTCCTAAGGTTTCTGCATGAAAATCCTTTATTATAGATTGATTTCTTTAGCTTTTATGCTCCTGAACTCTTTTTTATAAAATGCAAATACTTTGGGGAAATATAATATGCTAACCTAAATTACAACATGATGTCGGTAATGATAGAGTGTTAAAAATGAGCATTGGGAGTAGAGTTTACAGGTTAAGAGTAGGTAATTCATATTAAACAAACAGATTTAAATCTTATTTGTAAAATTTAGTAGCTGTTTGACTTTTTTAAGCTAAATGAAATAAAAAAAAATTATGAAGTCACTTATTTTGTGTGGTTGCTGATATATTAAAACAATGCAAGTATATAGAATAATGCTTTGCATGCATTAAACTTTGGATAGATATGCAGTGAATAGATATAAACTATTATTATTAGAAATGAAGCAATCAAAAGAAATTTGTTGAACACTTGCTGTGTGAAATAGGCACCCTATAGAATACACAGGCATATAAGATGTGGTCTTCGTTCTCCAGGAGTTTATGGTAAACTTATGGAGATAGCAAATCTGTTTTCCTCTTAATTGTAAGCTCAGAACATACAAAGACATGCTAAGTACTGGCAAAGAATAGAGCTACTAAAAGTGAGAGAGAGCATGCAGAGAGGAGGGGTAGGGAGTCCAAAAATAAATTCCAGGCCTGACTCATACATGAAATCAAAGCTTAGCTCATGGAAAGGGCCAGGTGTGAGAGAACGATGAGAGCATATGGAGTTCTGATTTCATTCTCTATTTTTTTAAATGAAAGACAGCAAGGAGGGTCAGAGGCTATAAGACACAATTCCAGTTTATCATTTCCACAACACTAGTACAACTGCAATACAGATTTATGATCTGTTTTTTGCAGGCTACATTTTTCATAGTTCTTCTCTAAAGCTGTTAGCATTTATAAGTAGATTATTTAGTTTCTTCCTTCTCAGTATTCAAAATCTCCCTTATCACCTCTACTGCGAGGTGATGGAATTAAGTTTATAAGAATTATCTTTTAAATTTACATAAGAATAATTAATTACAAAAGTCCAACTTATACTGTGCTCTTTGGTGTAGTTTTATCTTTTTTTATTCCTGATGAAAGACAAATCAAGTTTGCTTTCACAATATAAGCAAGAACATGTTTTTCAACTCCATTGCTCTTATTTAAGGCTTTTAGTATTTCTACATTAAGGTATTTGGCACCATCAATATATCGGTTTTTACAGAAAGATGGGAGAATTCTATGATCCATTATGTAAAAATGTGCCTACACACAGTTAGATCCTGACAAAATGTACACAAAAGAAATAAGAACAGTGGGAGAAGGCATTAGCTATAATGAAATACTAGATCCCAAGGCTGAGAAGAATTATTTTCAGATGCTGAGATGGTGAGGATGAGATTACTAATATAATTCCTGTACCTCTTGGTATTGGTTCAGGACCTAGTACAGGCTTATGCTCACAGATAGAGCTTATCAATGAGACCAGTTTCAGGGAGTAGAAAACAAAGGCAGGTAAACTAAAAAGATCCATAGTAAATGTTATCTCCTTTTTAAAGGTTTTCCTTACCTCTATAACCAGATGTGAGCTCTCTATCCTTTGAACTCAACATAAAATTGTATCTATATATCTTGATAGCAATACTGAGTACAAATTATGTGCTGTTCACTATAAACTATTCAATAATATGCTTTATCTAATTTAAGTCTTCTGACAATCATACAAGGTAAGAAATATTTTTATCCTTATTTTACAGATGGAGAAACTAAGACTTAGAGGAAATAAGTAGCTAGCCCACCATTGTACAGTTTGGAAATGGCAAAGCTAAAGTTATAAACCCAAACCTATCTGTACAGCCAATGCTTTTGATACTTTTACTATGCCACCTCCCAAAGTTAGTCTATTTGATCTTGTACTACAGTTACGTGTTTATTATTTTCCTCTTTACAGTATTACAAACTCTTGAGGACAAAGATTATGTTCAGATTTGCCTATGCCATGAAGTTAGCATGGAACTTTAAAAATATTCAAGCCTATTTTAAAACATGGCATTTTGGCAATGCCCTATTCCCATAACTACAGTATAATTACCTGAAAAAAAAAAGATCGTATCACAACATAGATTCAGATGAATGAATAAATATTTTGTGAATGATTGACTAAATGAGGATATATCACACTCTCTTGATTACTGTAGCTTTAGAGTAATTCTTAAATTTGTGTAGTGTTAGTCCTCCAACTTTATTCTTCTCCTTCAATATCCTGTTGATTATTCTGGGTCTTTCACCTCTCTATATAAACTTAAAAGTCAGTTTGTCAATAACTTTAAGAGATTTCAATTGGGATTGCATTAAATCTATAGATCAAATTGGAAAGAACTGACATTTTGAGTCTTTCTATCCATGATTTTCTGAAGTGTTTCTGTTTCAGTAAATTGACATTATTTGTATTTGTCTTTCTTTCTAATTTTGGAGGTAGCATCTTGTCCTGTGACCTCACTGCTCTGACAGATCTAAGAGGAGTTGTTGATTTTTCAGTTTGTTCAGCTTTTTACTTTTTGTTAGGATGGAGTGGCAACTTCCAAGATCCTTATATACTAGACTGAAATCTGGAAGTCCCCATGTGTTGTTTCTTTTCATCTTTGTGATGATGCTATTACTTAGGTGCTACTTTTAGCATTCTCCTAAGGATAAGAGACTTAGGCTCAAATGGTTTATGTGACTTCTTCAAGGTCACAGAGTTACTACTGACAGAGCCACGACTTGAAATTAAGTGTCTAGTTCAAATGTTTGTATTACAGACCTCTACCCTCTATTATGCTAACATTATTGGCTTAGAAGAGTGTTTTAGAATTAATTACAATTTGGTTTCACTTTCACATCCAATCTAAATCCTGTCTATATTTTAATCTCTCTTCAAAGTCCCATTCAAGGTTTACCTCCCCCAAGAGACTTTCCTAAACCTTCTCTAAAATCTTGATGTTTAGTGGGGCGCCTGGGTGGCTCAGTCGTTAAGCGTCTGCCTTCGGCTCAGGTCATGATCCCAGAGTCCTGGGATCGAGCCCCGCATCAGGCTCCCCGCTCCGCGGGAAGTCTGCTTCTCCCTCTCCCATTCCCCCTGCTTGTATTCCCTCTCTCGCTGTGTCTCTCTCTGTCAAATAAATAAATAAAATCTTTAAAAAATAAATCAATAAAATAAAATCTTGATGTTTAGTTGATGTGGTAGGCAGAATAGTGCCCCATCCAATCCCTGGAAGCCATGAATATGTCAGGTTTAATGGCAAAGAGGAACTATGGTTGCATATTAGAATTAAGGTTGTTAATCAGCTGACCTTAAAATAGTGAGGTTATCTTGGATTATCAATGTGGGCCCAATGTTATTGCAAGGGTCCTTAAAAGCAGAAGAGGGGGTCAGGCAAAGGAAGATGTGACTATGAAAGAAAGGCCAGACAGGTGCACATTTGCTGGCTTTGAAGATGAAAGGAGTTGCAATCCAAGGAATCCAGAAGACTTCTAAAAGCTGGAAAAGATAAGAAAATGAGTTTTCCACTGTAGTCTCTAGAGCGGAATGCAGCCTTCTCAACACTCTGATTTCAGCCCAGTGAGACCCATATCAAACTTCTAACCTACAAAATTGTAAGATAATAAAATGTGTTGTTCTAAGCCACTGAGTTTGTGGTAATCTGTTAGAGCAGCAAAAGGAACCAAATACACCTGAGCCTTGTGAACTCCTGCTGCAGCATTGATTGTCTTAACCACATATTCATCAGGTCTTCAGTGAGACAGTCTTGTATTGATATCCAGCTTTTAAGGTGCATGACTTCCCCCCCACAATTAGAATGTACATTTTATAAAGAAGGGGATATGTTACATCCTTTTGTATCCATCAAATTAAGTATATTGCTTTTCACACACACACACACACACAAAGTTCAACAATGCCAGTGGTTGTGGCTCCTTACACAGGTAAAAGACACTATATATTTCCTTCTAAACAAACATTTTCCCCCACTTCAATTTCTAGGTGGTTTGAAAAGTCATTATGTGAGAGATTCTTCTCCTCAGTTTCTAATCTAGAGAGGTGAAGACTTTTTTTATGAGTGATGGTTTCAGATAGAAGTGTGATATCTGCAGTTCCTTTTTCTCATAGCTGTATGGGAGGCCAGCTATTTTAAAAATCAACATAAAGTGAAAAATACCAGCTTACTTTCCAGTTATTAAAGCACAAGCTATGCTTTTGAATGTTTTGCCAAACTTCAACTGAAAATTGGCTCACTTAGAAAAATGCAATTTTCCTGGTTGCCAGGTAGTTATTTTTTTTTCTTTTTTCTTTTTTTTTTTTTAACATGGAATACTGTCTTTGGGGGAACATTTTGAAGTAAGAGAGAGAGAGTTGTTTAAACAAAGTAATCTCTAAATATAACCAGTAATTATTTATCAGGACTTTAAGTTTCTTTTACAATACTGATTTTCTGTGCAATTTAATCTGCAGTTGCAATGATGTTAACTATCTCATAACTTCAATGAAAGTCTGCAGGGACCCAGATATTATGCCATTTATAATGAGAGATAAAATGAGAAAATTCATAAGGATGAAAGTCCAAAAATAATCCATTATGATACCAATTTGATGACACAATGAATATGATGGCCCAACTATTACAGTGTAAATCATTGGATAACATACATTGAAGGGCATAATTATGAAAGGATAACAGTACATATTGTTGTACATATATTAGAGTTATATTGTTATGAAAAAAGTTAAATAATGGCTCATATATTAATACATGAACCACAGAAATGCTAAGACCAGGCCTCACCCTAATGGTGTTGTAAGCATCAGTGAGAAATAGGATACCTGACAGAGAGTGGCATGTGAGCCAATCAACAGTGCTACCAAGCTTCATTAGTCATGAACATAGGAGCTGACAAATCCTTCATGGTGGCATATCTCTGTTCAACATGGCCTATATTCAAAAGTCCCATGAACTTCCTGAAATTGTATACACAATTTTATGTGGAAATGCATATAAATTTTTGAAAGTGGTGGTATTTGTCCTGGTAATTTTCATGAGATTCTCAAAGGATCACTGATCCAGAAAAGTTTAAAGCTCTGGTGCATGAGAACTTGTCTCTTTCAAAAGGCAAGCAATAAAACTACTGGAGGTCTAGAGCACTAAGTATTGCCATTCATTTCTACAGATATCGAAAATGAAGGGGAATACACTTGTGATGAGCACTGGGTGATGTATGGAATTGTTAAATCACTATATTGTACACCTGAAACTAATATAACACTGTATGTTAACTAACTAGAATTAAAATAAAAACTTGAAAACAAATAAAAGGAAGGGGAATTGCAAAGACAAAAGTGCAGGCTCAGGTAGGAGCAGACTGAAATAACAACATACTGTTATTTTTTAATGAACATTGTGTCAGGAATTTTATGAAAATATGGAGTATGAATTCCCACCTTAAAAATACTCCCTGATTTTCTGTAAGGATTCGAGATATAAACCAGGTCATTTTTGACTAAAAGGACCAGTTAGAACACCGGAAAGCAGAGTCTGGTTAGTGATGAGTCAGAAGCCAGATAGGCAATAAAAACCAAGAGTTTATAGCACAGCCCAAATTAATACAAGTTATACAAACAGTCAGCAGTCAAGAAATCCATTGATGAAGTAACAGAGTAAGGTAAGTTATCAAATGGTCACACAAAGAGTAAACAGAAGCCCTAAATGAATTGGAAGAGAAAGAATATGTCAGGCCAGCACAAGGCTAGCTGCATAGCACTGACTGGAGAAAATGACTACTATTATTGAACACTGGCCAGGCACTCTACATACATTATCTCTACTGTTCTCACCAATCCTGTCAGATAGCTTTTACATCCATTTTAGATAGAAGGAAATAGAGGTTTTATTAGTCTGCTGGGGCTACCATAACAAAATACCATAAACTAGGTGGCTTAAATAACAGAATTCCTCACAGTTCTAGAGATTTGAATCCCAAGATCAAGGTGATAGCCGGTATTTTTGCTCCTGGTGAGGACTTTCTTATGGCTTGCAGAGACCTCCTTCTCACTATGACCTCACATGATCTTTTACACCCATGCATGCATGAACGCGCATACATGTCTGTGCAGCACACACCCACACAGACACAATTTCTTCCTCTGCTTATAAAGCCATTAATTCCATCATGGGGACTACACCCTAATGTTACAATCTAACCATAATTACCTCCCAAAGGCTTCATCTTTAAATATCATCACATTAAGGGTTAAGACTTCAACATATGAATTTGGGGAGACACAAATGTTCAGTCCATAAGAGAGGCCCAAGTTCACACAGCTAGTAAGGGAGTTTTCCATCCTGCAATCTCTTTCTTTGTGTTTCACCTCTTTATTTTTATCTTTAAATGGTCCTTGTTACTAATAAAAGGTGTTTTTTTTTTTTTTTTTATGTTTGCCCTCATGTTGCTTGACCCTCTCTTGTACTTGACATTGTTAACTTTTCTAGCCCTTATTTAATCAGTATTCTTGGAATATGTGCCTAACCCTAGGCTATGTTTGTTAAAGTTACCAAAATGAATAAGACACAGTTCTTGCTCACAAAGAGGTTGCAATCTAGTGGGGGTGGAGGATGGGGTAGGGTGGGGGAAACAGTTAAGAAAACAGGAAAAAAAAGTAAGAAACGGGGTACAAGGTACAATGGTAGCATTTCTTTCTGATCAAGGAAGTCATTTTATGGTAAATGAAATATAGTGATGGGCTCATGTTCATGGAGATTCCTGGTCTTAACTGTGTTTGTCATTACCCTGAAGCAGTTGGTCTGATAGAACAGTGGAACAGCCCTTTAAAGAATCAATTATGATTCCATCTGTGTGGTGAGGGTAACATTCTCCAGGATCAGATGATGTTCTGTACGGGTGAACTACATGGTCCTGTTTCCCCTATAGACAAAATTCATGGGTCCATGAAACAAATTATTCCAAGTAATTTACAAGCAAAAGTTTTGTTTACTTTTTCATCATTTGGGGCTCTGCTAGTCTAGAAGTCTTAGTTCCCAAGGGAGATGTGCTTCCACCAGGGGACAAGACAATCTTTCCATTAAACTGGAAGTTGAGACTTCTACCTGCCCCCTTTGAGCTTCTGGTGCCACTGAATCTATAGTCAAAAAGGATTCCTATACTAGCTAGGTGTATGATAGTGACTATTGAAGGAAAATTTGGGATTGCTCCTTCACAGGGAGAAGGATAAGGTGGAATATGTCTGACATGCCAGATATCCTCTGATACAAAACTATTTTAAAAATTTACCAAAAACAAAAAACAAACAAACAAACAAAAAACAAACCAAAACAAACAAAACAGAAAACATCAATGCAGGCAGTACTGCTAATGGCCTAGACCCTTCACAACTGAAGGCTTTGATTATTCACCCTACCAGGCGAAGATCAGTCAAGGTGCTTATTGAGGACAAAGGAAATATTCAGTAGGTAATGGATGTAAGAAATTATAAATCCTCACTATGACCACACAACCAATTGCAGAAAGGAGGACTATTATGAGTATTTTTTTCTAATTTGGATATTGATGTATTTTAAGTATATTAACCATTTCTGAAATTACTCTCCTATTTCTCTACCATCTAACAGAAGGTATAGTAATAGTAGTTAACCTTAGATCTTAACTATTTAAGTTACAGGACATCAAGGGCATAGAGGGTTATGGGCTGAATAGTGCCCCCCCATTTATATGTTGAAGTTCTAACCCCTAGTACCTCAGAATATGACTGTATTTGGAGATAAGGCCTTTAAAGAAGTGATTAAATTAAATGAAGCTGTTAGTGTTTGCCCTAATTTGGCATCCTTGTAAAAAGAGGACATTTGGGCACAAAAAGAGACATCAAATGTGTATGTGCACAGGGGAAAGACCATATGAGGACACAGTGAGAAGGTGGCTATATCCAAGCCAAGGAGAGAGGTATCAGAAGAAACCAGACATGTTGATCTTAGACCTCTAGCTTCCAAAATTGTGAAAAAAAATTCTGTTGTTTAAGCCATTGAATCTGTTCTACTTTGTTATGGTAGCTGGAGCTGACTAATGCAGGGAATATGAGTCAGTTAGATGATGAATGAATGAATGAATGAGTGAATGAATGAAGATTACCCAAAGATGGGTAAGTATCCTCTTTTAGTTAATGTTTTTTTTTCCCCCCCCGGTGGTTTGGAGGATAGTTGAATCATGCTGTTATTCTTTTTATATGGAAGATAAACATGATTAAGAGAGGTGTATATGGATGCCATGTTGACAAGGGTCAGCCTTTGGTGGTTTTGTTCTGTATCAAGGAGGAACTATACTTCCAGAATTCCCTTTACTTCTCTTCACAGAAAAAATTCTGTGATATTCTGAAGGTGGAAGTAAAACAGCGGTCATCATGCTCTCAGGGCTGGTGTAGGTATAGGGGTCCAGGAACCGTTGCAGCTAATGCACATAGTGGCTGATCTGATGACTCACTTTGTTAGCTTAGAACAGCAGCTGGGCATGCAGGTACTCTAGATCCTACCAGATCTCCTTCAGCTTCCTTGTGTCCTGGGCTAGGCACATGTGCACCTTCATGGTGAAAGTTGCCAGTTCCTTCCGCAAGTCACCTGTGTTGATGAAATCAAAGGCAGTAAAAGACAGACATGGGCTTCAGTTTGCCCTCTTTGCTTTCTATTAGTCCTTATGGATTACAGTCTGCCCTAATACTCCAGCATCAAGTAATAGTTTCCTTCTAAAATATGGCCATGTTGATCCTTAGCAACATTAGACCCATCATCAGCTATTGAGGCATCAACCTTCCATAGTCTTGTGCATCAGCTCCCACAATTGCATAAGATTCAATACATATAATAAATCTCTTATTCTATATCACCCTAAGAGGTTCTGATTCCCTGATTAAATCCTAATATACTCTGTTTCGAATCTCAGCCTCTCAACACCCACATTTTACTAGGTTTCTCCACATTTATGTTTGTGCCACTTACAACTTGGTGAATATCTTTAGAGAAAAATCTACTTGAACTGTGAGACTTACTTTTCCACTCCTTCCTTTTCTTTGGGATCTTTGCCAGTCATTTATTGAATGCTTTCATAGGTGTGAGCTCCATTTTTTTTTCTCTCAGCCTCATGAGACTGCCAAAAAATTTTGCAGACCCTTCTGACTCTTAACAGCCACTTCTACACAGCTGCTTTACTTTCACTAGCCTTTCTATCTGTGCCTTTTGTGAACCAGCAAATTCCTTGAGTAAAATACAAGTTAAAATGTTTGGCATATGCAGGGTAAATTTTCTCTTTTCTCTTGAATTTTGATTCCTCAATTCTGTCTTCCTTGGTAGCTCTCTGATATGTCTAAACAGGAGGGTTGGTTTTTTATAGTTTTTTTTTAATTTTTCAGGGTTTTAAAAATTATTTTCTTTCTCCTTTTCTTTCAAGATTTTGCCCAAACAACATTTCTCCTATCAGTTTCTCTAAAAACTGCCCTTTCTCACCTAAGGCAGACAGTGGCTCCATTATTGATATTTCAATAACACTTTGCACATGGCTTTTTTGTACTTTATCTCACTCTACTATTATTATCTGTTAACACGTTTATAGTCCCTATTAAAATGTGAATTGCTTCAGGGCGCCTGGGTGGCTCAGTTGGTTAAGCGACTGCCTTCGGCTCAGGTCATGATCCTGGAGTCCCTGGATCGAGTCCCGCATCGGGCTCCCTGCTCAGCAAGGAACCTGCTTCTCCCTCTGACCCTCCCCCCTCTCATGTGCTCTCTCTCTCATTCTCTCTGTCTCAAATAAATAAATTAAAAAAAAATGTGAATTGCTTCAAGGTGAAAATTATCCGATTCAACTTGCATCCCTGATCCAATGCACAATGTCTGGCACTTAGGATGGTTCAATGTTTAGTGAAGGAATGGGTGAATTATATATAAATGTTTAATAAATGGTTCTTCACTGACTCTGTTTCCTTTTTTATATTTATAATTAATACATGGTGTTTTAAAATATATTGGTACCTGAGGGAGACAGTATCTAAAATTCCTCACTTTTTATTTATCTATTTAATACCTGTCGATTCCATAATAGCTTATAAAGTTTTTCAATGAATCAACACATTTATTCAAAAAGAATAAGCAATAAGATTTTGAGAAGAAAATAATAATTTTAAATGCTCAATTGTTGTTTTAATGACAAAACAAAGAGAATGGCACTAAACTTTAAGATTTCATGAGAACAAAATAATCATAGGTATCATCTAATCACTCCTTCCTCTGTAAGATCTCATGAACCATCTTTTGACTTTTTTATGACTATCTACCTTCCCAGAGTGCCAGATGGAGTAATATATTCATGTTAACTGTGAGGATGAACAATTCAGTCAATCATCTGGAATCTTTGTCTAACCAACACAAAGCATCTGGATATTTAGAAAATCTAGATGATTGACTACATTTTTCACTTTGCATCCAGATGTCTTGGCATCATGTAGACACATTCTATTGCTCACAATATAATCTTGGTGTAAACATTAACAAAAGAGTTATGATTTACATTATTCCTTATGACTGAAATACAGTTTTTGCATGTTTCTAGTGTTGGCTAAACATCATTAAACTGAAACCATACTATGCACAAACACTAAGAATTGTGAATATATCAGGAAAAAAAAATTTGTTTCCTGAGAAACTTCATAAATCAGATGATGTTATTTGCTCATGTCCTTGCCATATATATATTGCCATATTTTGATCTTGCCCAAAATATAAAAATAACACAGTAAGGACACAACATTT
This sequence comes from Mirounga leonina, assembly GCF_011800145.1. Lineage (NCBI taxonomy): Eukaryota > Metazoa > Chordata > Mammalia > Carnivora > Phocidae > Mirounga > Mirounga leonina. Next base: position 24,048,187 of record NW_023270513.1, read on the forward strand.
GTGACAAAGAAGAGATCATCCAGGGGGTACAACATGGCTACGATTTCAAACAGGAAGGATCTACAGGACTCTCAAATTCATGTCAAAATGAATTAACACATTCTGAGAAAATTACACTCCTTTAACTTAGCAAGAGAAAAGAATGAAATATAATTGAAAGAAAAACTTTGAGGTATTCATGAGGCCTTTGACTTGTACAAATTGCTAAACTAGCATGTTGTTTGCATTTAATACATGTAAATTTATAAGAGCAACAACCTTTCCAATTTATTTTTTTAGTTCTTGGAACTAATCACATAACCTGTGATGAATCTAATTTCCAACTTTGTAAACTTGCCTGGGATTGACTTACTGTTAAAGTACTTTACAGTAAGGCTGACCAAATCTGTCATACAAGCAGTAATAATAGCTGTATATAATGAAGTCACTCATTTGTCTGTCTAGATATATAAATTTATCCTTAATCATATGACAAATGATCTCATAATTTACAGTGTGTGTACAGTATACTATTTTAGATTAATTTCATAATGTTGCATTGTTTAAAGGTCCTTCATTCCCTGTGGTTATATATCTACCTAGTAAAAATCTATAACATACGACTTTGTTCTACAAACCATTAATTTATAATCATTTTACATATGTCAGTTTTGATAATTATGGTGCTATACAATCTGTAGCAGCTGACAGTACTTTGGCAGAAGCAGCCATTTTTATTATTATTATTTACATGCCAATTTCAGCTTTGTTTTTATTTTCATTGCATTCACAATTATCTTCTTGGGTTATTTTCATCCCACTGAATAAAAATGGCTACTCTTATTTGATCTGTGTCATTACCAGTGAATGTAGTGTTCTTCAGCAATTTACTTTTTTTAAGTTAAAATAAGATTTTTTTTTCCTCATTGGGTGAGAAATTCTGAAGTTTTGTTTGAGTTTAAGTCACATAAAACATTTAATATTGCTTTATATTATTTAATCACCTTTGGTCATCCTTCCTTAAGTTACATTTTGACAGTCTTCCTCTTAGAAATTTCACTAGAAATCCTCAATGAAGTTGGGTTTTGAGATATAAGTGAGGATAAGGAAAAGACAAATACAACAAGGTGTTTACCTTCATTATTTTCCTATAAGTTCATATCCTGCTGTTGAAATAATTCATATATTTTAATGTTAATTATTACCTAATGCATATTTTTATCTGTCAGGTTATTACTGATTATTATTTATATAACACAGTTTACTTGATTCATGCAAAAGTGGAGGGCATTATAGATTGAATATATAATTATACTTTGATTAGAATATTGATGAATTATTTTACAGATTTGTCATGCACAACAGTGAGAATTAAATGTCAGGTAGACCTCCAGGGTTGAAAGCTTCCTGTAAGCTCTCAAAACTTAGATTATGAATTAGTAGTTCAGGTAGGTTGGGTGTGGTTACTTTCTTTGTAGGAACAGATATAATCCTGACAGCTCCAAATTCACAAGAACTAATAGCATTTCAAAATTGATTCTCAGAATAATTAAATCAAGAGAAAAACTATAACAGTTAGTCCAACTATTTGGTATCAAGCAAACAAAATTTAAAAAATGCCTTCAATACTTTCTCTTTTCAACTGGTTCTTGAGATTGTAGACATACTGCCAGAGTCACATAATCCGAAGGATTCTGCTGTCAAGAATTATGTCTCTCTCTCTCTCTCTCTCTCTCTCTCTCTCTCTCACACACACACACACACACACACACACACACACACACACAATCCATCTGACCATTGCTAATAGTCACTCTGGAACAGTGTGTTGAAGACTGGGCATGTCAAATAATGGCTGTCTCTCTCCAGTTCCAATTTTTACTGCTAGATCTAAAGTTGATGCTGTGCTGCTGCAGTAGAATGTTTATCATGATCCAGCCCATGGACATCCTGGTTGCACTAGTGGTTAGCAAAATACTTCATGATCTTTATGCCTCAGTGATGCCTGATAGCTCAGGTTTCATTATCACCCCAGGAAACAACTTCTTCCTACTCTTTCCATGACCTTGGATGATAAAAGTACATAAAGGGGAGTCTAACAACCTTCTGTGTCTAAAAGGAAATGACATCTTTAAAAAATGATCTCATCTCTTTCTGCAGAAAATAGAGTCATTATCCTCCCTTCTCCTCCCTTAGCTGCAGCCATTTTCTGCCTTCTAATATGTGAGGCCACCCATGACATGTAAAATTTAGTGAAGGTAAATTCAGCTCACTGAATGAATGACCACAAAAAAAAAAAAAAAAAGAAAAGAAAAGAAGCTGAACAAGCCCAATGACTGCTTGTGCATTGAAACTAAAACAGCCAGAAGAAACATCAACCAGAGTGCATTTCCACACAGAGAGAGTAATAATTCTCACAGGGAGTGGGAAAGTAACATGGAGAAGAACTGCCTGCAGGCAGAGGGTAGAGAAGGAACTGAGACAATTTGGACTTCTAAGCAACAATCCACCCAGAGAGATGTGACTATGAAAGCTAACTGCTGGATAAACAAAGGAGATGGAAATTTACTTTTAAATTAATCTGAATTTGAGAACAAGCATGGTCATGGGGATAGATCACTTGTCTAGTAGTCAGGCTCCTTGGATTTGTAACTCTGCTACAAACTCTAGTAAATTGCTTTGGCACTTAGTCCTTCACAGAGATAATGGCAACTGTCCTTTGCTTTGTTCCCAAGATGTTTTCAAGATGTGAGACAATGCTCAAAAAGTGTTTAAGCTCCACAGAGAAAAGCTCTAAGTTTAAATATTTGATACATTTGCAATTAGGCATCCATTTTACAAATATTTTGTAGCTGTTATTAAGTAAACAATACTGTGTTAGATGTTGTGAAGGAATAGGAATGAATAAGCCTAAACTCTTATATTCAAGGAGCTAACAGTTGAGTAGCAAGACCACTCACACAGTATAAATAACCGTTATTTAGGCAATATAGGGCTCATGCAATAAGAATAATAAAGATAGCAGACTGGGGACCCACACAAAGTAGCAATTACTTCTTGCCAAGGAGAAACAGGGAAGACTATTCAGAAAAAGGAAATTTTATGTGAACTTTGAAGGGTGTTTTGGATTTCAAAAAACAAAGATGTAGAAACGGTCTTTCCAAAGAAAAATACATAAGCAGAACAGTGTTAGTGTCTGATTTATGGAATGGCAAGTAATTTAGTTCAGCTAGAAGGGAAGCATTTGGGGATAAAGTTAGAAAATGTAAGTTAAGATCAAATATAAGAACTCCCATACTAGGCTAAGGAATTTGGACTATATTCATTTGGTAAGGAGAAAGCATATATCTTGTGGTAGTGAACAAAATGGCTGAAGCCTTACTTTTGTAACTCTGAACAAATTGGAATAGGAATACACTGGAGGTCAGGGTACAAAGGTATTGGAATATGTTCAGATGTGAGGTATTAGAAAACTAAATAGAAATAATGGTAGTGAGAATGAAAATAAGAGAGGAGAAGAGAAAGAGATGCTTTAGAGATAGAATTAATAAGAAATTCTGATTGACTAGTGTGGTTTGAGGTACAGTGAGAATTTTAAAGATAACTCATGAATTTATGAACCTGGGGGATATGGAAAATATAAATAATTAAATGCAGAAAGTCTGAAAATAACTATAGTAAGCCAACTTTTGGGTTTGTTGAGTTTTAGGTTTTAACATTTATCTAGGTGAAAACATTTAAATGTTCATTCAGCATTTGGAACTGTGGTTCTGAGACCTAAAGGGGGAAGCTGTTACTGAAGTTATAAATCAGAAAAAAATATTTTAAAAGAGATGATATTTGAAATCATACATATGCATGAAATTATTATAATGGAGATTATTTAAAGAGAATTGAAGAGGACAAAAGACAGAATCTTAGGTCATACCTACAATATAGGGGACAGGAGAAAATGGGTTAACAGAAGAGACAGAGACAAATGACCACAACAGTAGAAGAATTCAGAAGGCTGAGGAATTATGTGAGCCAAGAGAGCAGGATAATTTCAATAAAAAGGGGTTACTGTAATGTGTTGTATTAAAGGTTGCAGAGAGGTCAAGCAGAGTAAGGGCTAAGAAAAGACTGAAATTTAGTGGTTAGGAGATTAATGACTTAAAAAACTAGTTTCAGTAGAGGGTGGGGGAGAAGTAGCCCAACCATAAGTGGGTTGAAAAGTAGATGGTGACAAGTAGAAGTGAATGCAGATTATATTTTTGAGATGGTTGGTGGTGGAAGGAAGGCTAGAATTATGCCATAAGCTTCAGTGAACAGCAGTTCATAGAAAAAGTCTTTATTAATTTTATTATTTTTGTTTGTCTTCCTTTTGGTTTCTCCTAAACCAGAGTATGTTAGTGGGCATAGGGAAATACTAAAGATGAATGAGAAAAGGGGATAAAAGATAAAATAATGGTGCCAAAATAGAACAAAAAGAATGGGCAGATAGATTAATGTTGGAAAGGAACAGGAACACATTTTCTTCACAGATAAGACAAAAGGAAAAGATAATGAAGGAAAATTCAGAGAAGCTTTGAGATGAAGGTGGGGACAAGAAGTGAATTCATGCAAGCTGTTTTTTTTTTTTTTCCTCAATAAAGTAAGAAATTTAGTTATTTATTGAGTAAGGAAATAGAGTTGTGGCTGAAGGTTTAAGGAAAGTGGAAATGATTTAGAATAACTGTTGCAGAGATTACAGAATGGCATCAAGAAAAGATAAATGAAAGAATACTTGAACAGCAGCAAAAGACCAAATGAAGGCAAACCGAATTAGTACAACTTTCTGACTTTCTTTAACAATGCTCAGCAACCTATACAAAGTGCAGAGAAAACAGACATTAGAAAATTTTCAGTTTAGTGGCATCTGGGTGGCTCAGTCTGTTAAGTGTCTGCCTTTGGCTCAGGTCACAATATCAGGGTACCGGAAGCCAGCTTCTCCCTCTTCTACTCCCCTTGCTTGAGATTATGACTTACGCCACAGATTTACAAATGGATTCGATATAACCAAGATGTTGGAGATGGAATTCAGGCTAGCAATTGTGAAGACAATAGCTAGAATGGAGAAATCAATTAATGGCAACATAGAGTCTCTAAGGGCAGAGATGAAAGCTGAATTGGCAGAACTTAAAAATGCTATCAATGAGATCCAATCTAATCTAAATAATCTAACAGCTAGGGTAAGTGAGTCAGAAGAACGAATTAGTGACCTGGAAGACAATTTAATAGATAAAAAGGGAAAAGAGGAGGCCAGGGAAAAACAACTCAGAATCCATGAAAATAGAATCAGAGAAATAAGTGACATCATGAAATGTTCCAATGTCAGAATTATTGGGATCCCGCAGCGGGTGGAGAGAGAGAAAGAACTTGAAGATATATTTGAGCAAATTGTAGCTGAGAACTTCCCTAATCTGGGGAATGAAACAAATATTCATGTCCTAGAGGCAGAGAGGACCCATCCCAAGATCAAGGAAAACAGGACAACACCCCAGCATGTAACAGTAAAACTCACAAATCTTAGAGCCAAGCAAACCATCTTAAGCACAGTTAGGGGGAAGAGATTCCTTACGTACAGAGGGAGGAACATCAGAATAACGTCAGACCTATCCACAGAGACCTGGCAAGCCAGAAAGGGTTGGCAAGACATATTCAGGGTACTAAATGAGAAAAACATACATCCAAGAATACTTTATCTGGCAAGGCTGTCATTTCAAATGGATGGAGAGATGCAGAGCTTCCAAGACCGGCAGAAACTGAAAGAATATGTGACCACTAAGGCGGCCCTGCAAGAAATATTAAGGGAGGTTCTATAAAAGGAGAAAGACCCCAAGAGTGATACACAACAGACATTTACAGGGACAATCTATAAAAACAAGGTCTTCACAGGCAACATGATGACAATTAATTCATATCTTTCAATATCACTCTCAATGTGAACGGCCTAAATGCTGCCATAAAATGGCACGGGGTTGCAGATTGGATAAAAAGACAGGACCCATCCCTATGCTGTCTACAAGAGACTCATTTTGAACCTAAAGATACATCCAGACTGAAAGTGAAGGGATGGAGATCCATCTTCCATGCCAGTGGACCTCAAAAGAAAGCTGGGGTAGGAATTCTTATATCAGACAAATCAGATTTTAAACTAAAGTCTGTAGTTAGAGACACAGAAGGACATTATATCATTCTTAAAGGGTCTATCCAACAAGAAGATCTAACAATTGTAAATATCTATGCCCCCGACATGGGAGCAGCCATCTACATAAGCCAACTGTTAACAAAAATAGAGTCATATTGATATGTTAATTGTAGGAGACCTCAATACTCCACTCTCAGCGATAGACAGGTCATCTAAGCAGAAAATCAACAAAGAAACAAGAGCTTTGAATGACACACTGGACCACATGGACCTCATAAGTATATACAGAACGTTCCACCCTAAAACAACAGAATACTCCTTCTTCTTGAGCGCACATGGAACTTTCTCCAGAACAGACCACATACTGGGTCACAAATCAGGTCTTAACCAATACCAAAAGACTGAGATTATTCCCTGCATAGTCTCAGACCATAATGCTTTAAAACTGGAACTCAATCACAAGAAAAAATTTGGAAGAAATTCAAACACTTGGAAGCTAAAGACCAGTCTGCTCCAGAATGTTTGGGTCAACCAGGAAATCAAAGAACTTAAACAATTCATGGAAACCAATGAGAATGAAAACACACTTGTCCAAAACCTATGGGATACTGCAAAGGTGGTCCTAAGGGGGGAACACATAGCCATCCAAGCCTCACTCAAAAAAATAGAAAAATCCCGAATTCACCAATTAACTCTACACCTTAAAGAACTAGAGAAAAAGCAACAAACGATGCTTAAGCCATGCATTAGAAGAGAAATAATTAAGATTAGAGCAGAGATCAATGAATTTGAAACCAGAAACACAGCAGATCAGATCAGTGAAACTAGAAGTTGGTTCTTTGAAAGAATGAATAAGATCAATAAAGCACTGGCCTGACTAATCACAAGAACAGAGAAAGGACCCAAATTAATAAAATTATGAATGAAAGGGGAGAGATCACGATTAACACTAAGGAAATAGAAACAATTATTAGAAATTATTATCAACAACTATATGCCAAGAAACTGAGCAATCTGGATGAAATGGAGGCCTTCCTGGAAACCTATAAGTTACCAAGACTGAAACAGGAAGAAATTGACAACCTGAATAGGCCAATATCCAGTAACGAGATTGAAGCAGTGATCAAACACCTCCCAAAAAACAAGAGTCCAGGGCCTGATGGATTCCCTGGGGAATTCTACCAAACATTCAAAGAAGAAATTATACCTATTCTCCTCAGTTGCTTCAAAAAATAGAAACAGAAGGAAAGCTTCCAGACTCATTCTATGAGGCCAGCATTACCTTAATCCCCAAACCAGGCAAAGACCCCATCCAAAAGGAGAATTTCAGACCGATATCCCTGATGAATAATCCTCAACAAAATCCTAGCTAATAGGATCCAATAATACATTAAAAGGATCATACATCACGACCAAGTGCGATTTATCCCTGGGATGCAAGGGTGGTTCAACATTCACAAATCAAGCCGCCGCCTTCTGCTCACCTCTCACCGCTGTGCATTTCTTCCTTTTCCTTTGTCTCTTCCCCCCCCTTTCAGGTGCGAGGTTTGTTGGTGAACAAAAATGCAGCCTCAAGATGGCTGATGGCAACGAGGATCTGCAGGCGGATGACTTGCTGGCACCAGCCTACAAGGGCTATGTGTCCATGGAGCTCGCCTGCCCCATGAGAGCAATGGCCATGTAGCCATGGGCATCAGGCGCCACATGTTCCTCTGGGGCGGCTACAAGAGTAATCAAATCAGAGGATTATATGACTTTTATCTGCCTAGAGAAGAACTATGGATCTACAATATGGAGCCTGGAAGATGGAAAAAAGTTAACATGGAAGGAGATGTTCCTCCTTCCATGTCAGGAAGCTGTGCTGTGTGTGTAGACAGGGTGCTGTACTTGTTCGGAGGAAACCATTCAAGAGGCAATACCAATAAGTTCTACATGCTGGATTCAAGGTCTACTGACAGAGTATTACAGTGGGAAAGGATTGATTGCCAAGGAATTCCTCCATCATCAAGGGACAAACTTGGTGTCTGGTTATATAAAAACAAGTTAATATTTTTTGGAGGTTATGGATATTTACCTGAAGATAAAGTATTGGGAACTTTTGAATTTGATGAAACATCTTTTTGGAATTCAAGCCACCCAAGAGGATGGAATGATCATGTACATATTTTAGACACTGAAACATTTATCTGGAGTCAGCCTATCACTACTGATGCTAGAATGAATGATTTTCACTATCTTAATCTGGACACATGGGAGTGGAACGAATTAATTGCACAAGGCATATCCCCAGTTGGCCAATCTTGGTACTCACTAACACCAGTTTCTTCAGATCATCTCTTTCTCTTTGGAGGATTTACCACTGATAAACAGCCACTGAGTGATGCCTGGACTTACTGTATCAGTAAAAATGAATGGATACAGTTTAATCATCCCTATACTGAAAAACCAAAATTATGGCATACAGCTTGTGCCAGTGACAAAGGAGAAGTACTTGTGTTTGGTGGGTGTGCCAATAACTTTCTTGTCCATCACAGAGCTGCACACAGTAATGAAATACTTATATTTTCAGTTCAACCAAAATCTCTTGTAAGGCTAAGCTTAGAAGCAGTCATTTGCTTTAAAGAAATGTTAGCCAACTCGTGGAACTGCTTTTCAAAACACTTACTTCACAGTATTAATCAGAGGTTTGATAGTAACAACACTTCAGGATCTTAAGGCTTCATAGATAATGCCTCTGATCACTTTGCATGGACAGCAATTCTGTAAACATCAGAGAGTGGCATCGTTTGTATAATTATATGCATTGTTGTAGTTTGCAGCTTTTTGGTTTTAATGTGCATGTGAATGGCCTAGAGAACTTATTTTTGTGTCTAAAGTTTACAATAAATGTATTTAACACCCCCCCCCCAAAAAATGTCTATGCTACCCAGAGTTATCTATACCTTCAATGCCATCCCCATCAAAATTCCAATGACATTTTTCAAAGTGCTGGAACAAACAATCCTAAAATTTGTATGGAATCAGAAAAGACTTCAAATCGCCAAGGAAATGTTGAAAAAGAAAAACAAACCTGGGGGCATCACGTTGCCTGGTTTCAAGCTATATTACAAAGCAGTGATCCCCAAGACAGCATGGTACTGGCACAAAAACATATATATAGTGCAATGGAACAGAACAGATGTGGACCCTCAACTCTATGGTCAAATAATTTCTGACAAAGTAGGAAAAAAATATGCAATGGAGAAAACACAGTCTCTTCAATAAATGGTGCTGGGAAAATTGGACAGCCACATGCAGTAGAATGAAACTCGACCATTCCCTAACACCATACATAAAGATAAACTCAAAATGGATGAAAAACCTCAATGTGAGACAGGAATCCATCAAAATCCTAGAGGAAAACATAGGCAATAAGCTCTTTGACATCGGCCACAGCAAATTCTCTCAAGATACATCTCCAAAAGCTAGTGAGACAAAAGCGAAAATGAACTTTTGGGACTTCATCAAAATAAAAAGCTTCTGCACAGCAAAGGAAACAGTCAACCAAACAAAGAGGCCACCCACAGAATGGGAGAAGATATTTGCAAATGACACTACAGACAAAGGGCTGGTATCCAAGATCTATAAAGAACTTCTCCAACTCAACACCCAAAAAACAAATAATCAAGTCAAAAAATGGGCAGAATACATGAACAGACACTTCTCTGAAGAAGACATACAAATGGCTAACAGACACATGAAAAAATGTTCATCATCATTAGCCATCAGGGAAATTCAAATCAAAATCACCTTGAGATACCACCTTACAGCAGTTAGAATGGCAAAAACTGACAAGGCAAGAAACAACAAATGTTGGAGAGGTTGTGGAGAAAGGGAAACCCTCTTACACTGTTGGTGGGAATGCAAGTTGGTACAGCCACTTTGGAAAACAGTGTGGAGGTTCCTCAAAGAATTAAAAATAGAGCTACCCTATGACCCATCAATTGCACTCTTGGATATTTACCCCAAAGGCACAGATGTAGTGAAAAGAATGACCATTTGCACCCCAATGTTCATAGCAGCAGTGTCTGCAATAGCGAAATGGTGGAAAGAGCTGAGATACCCTTCAACAGATGAATGGATAAAGAAGATGTGGTCCATATATACAATGGAATATTACTCAGCCATCAGAAAGGATGAATACCCAACTTTTACCTCAACATGGATGGGACTGGAGGAGATTACGCTAAGTGAAATAAATCAATCAGAGAAAGTCAATTATCATATGGTTTCACTTATTTGTGGAACTTAAGGAATAGCATGGAGGACATTAGGAGAAGGAAGGGAGAAATTAAGGGGGGAAATCGGAGGGAGAGATGAACCATGAGAGACTATGGACTCTGAGAAACAAACAGGGTTTTAGAGGGGAGGGGGCTGGGGGGATGGGTTAGCCCAGTGATGGGTATTAAGGAGGGCATATACTACATGGAGCTCTGGGTGTTATACGAAAACAATGGATTGTGGATCACCACATCAAAAACTAATGATGATTTTATGGTGGCTAACAAAACATAATAAAGTAAAATTAAAAAAAAAAGAAAGCAGAATTTCAGAGATCACTTCTTATAAGTCACAAAATTCTAAACCACGACTGGTAATGGATTACCAGATGGTTGAATGGCTGACAAGGCATAAATTATAGATGTATTAATATTATTGTTACTGCCCTTTAAAAATATAAGAGTATTGAGACATAAATTCAAAGTTATTGAGTTATTCCCAGTGGTATTATATATCTGAAAATAGATTATAATTCAGAAAAATGATTTTTGAGGCACCTACTTCAGAACATCAAGGCTACCTCACTATTGCTAAAATGAAGGTGTTAAGACATTCATGTAGGGCGCCTGGGTGGCTCAGTTGGTTAAGCGACTGCCTTCGGCTCAGGTCATGATCCTGGAGTCCCGGGATTGAGTCCCGCATCGGGCTCCCTGCTCGGCAGGGAGTCTGCTTCTCCCTCTGACCCTCCTCCCTCTCATGCTCTCTGTCTCTCATTCTCTCTGTCTCAAATAAATAAATAAAATCTTAAAAAAAAAAAGACATTCATGTAGTAAGTTGTCTCAACCTTTAATATTTGAGTACATCATTGGGGGCATATTTACATTACAGATTAAGGGAAGCTCTAAAACCTGGGGAAAAATAATACTGCTATGAGAGTTCTCTAAGTCTGTAAGTGTTGCTTTGCCAAACCAGAAGTCCAAAATCATGTATTTCATGTGTAAATGTCATTGTATGCAGCACGTACTGAATGGGGCACTGGGTGTTAAACGCAAACAATGAATCATGGAACACTACATCAAAAACTAATGATGTAATGTATGCTGATTAACATAACATAATAAAATGTAATTAAAAAAAGAAAAAATCTAGATATATCTCCTTTTTTAAAATAAATGAAGTAATTTGACCAAATTCTTACATTATTAAGTGGGCAATGCAATTTGAGGCCAGGTTGGAATTTATGTCATTCTTTATCAAGTAAGCTATGTTTTCTCAAATAATTTACCCTAGCATAAACTGCGTATAAATAGATTGATGAGCCCACAGTTGTTTCTGTCCCCATTATATCTGGTGTATGCAGTAGTTGTAGAATCCATGGTCAGTATATCATTTCCTTACCTTACTGGGAGATATTTAAGAACCTGTGACCTGTAAATATGAGCTTTACTATGCTTACAGGGTCACAGAGATGGATAATGGTGAATCGAACCTGGTGGAAAAGTGACTCTCCAGAGAACCACTTTGCACTTTAAAAGAAGATTTAGATTTAAGCTTAGGTAGATGCTAATTTTAATTGTTTATTTCAATCTATTTGAATTTAGTCTGCATCTACATGGCCCCAGAGACAAGAGGGAATTGAAAAGGTTTCCAAACATAATATTTCATAAACTCAGTAGCTCAGTTCTTCAACATGTTAGCATGACAGGAAAAGCAAATATTTTCTGGGCTTTAAGCTGATCTTGCACAGAAAAGTTAGACCATGTTGGTTGATTTGACAAAAAAAATTTTTTTGATAAAATATCCCTAAACCTTAAGTCCTATTATCAGCATATGAACAGCCACAGCTTTAATTTCATAGAACTATGTTCATTTTTAAACACTCTTGACATGGCTGTAATTTCAAGTCAGATTTTAATGTGATTGATATGAATATATATATAATCACAAACAAAAATTGTTCCATTTCAGCTTTGTTCTTTTTATCTAAAGGAACGAAACTCGATCTGAGGCTTGTAAAACAACACCTCTGACTCAATTAACTGGTCAATTGAGTCATTCAGTCATTAGCCAAACGATTGGCTTAATGATTTTTTTCTCCCTCACTTAACTGGTTACTTGACTGAAGTCGCTAAATCAATTGATATTTCAGCTTTGGGTGCACGAAGGTAGAGCAGGAAAATTACCCTGATATTTATGTAAAAATGACATATATATATATATGTATTCTGACAGACAAATGCTAAAACTAGTCTTTAATATGTATCTTAAAATGTATCAGTATAGGAATGGCCTTTGTTTCAGTTTATTCTATTTGAATCCATTGCCACCTTTAACTTTTATAAGTTTACATTTCTCAACCACACATTTGGCAGCCAGCAAAGATGAAATATTTTATGAGCATTTACACAGTCATAAATTATGGACATTAAGCACATATAATGATGCCAAATTACAGAAAGTAAAAGAACATCACAATTTTCATATCTGAAGTTTCTGCACACTAGTAAAAAGTAAAGTTATTAGATAAGTTATTTGCACACATGAAAGATTTATCTTAAAATTAGGAATTAACCAGTGCATTTATTGATTCCAGTGACTGTTCCATTCATTAACTGCCTCCTAAATGGTCTGTGTTTCTGGTTGCAAAGTTATCATATGTCATTAAACATTATGGAAAATGTCAGCATACTATGATTCAACATTGAAATGCTAAAAACAAGGGTGCCTGGGTGGCTCAGTCGGTTAAGTGTCTGCCTTCAGCTCAGGTCATGATCTCACAGTCCTGGAATCGAGCCCCGCATCAGGTTCCCTGTTCAGTGGGGAGCCTGCTTCTCCCTCTCCCACTCCCCCTGCTTGTGTTCCCTCTCTTGCTGTCTCTCTCTCTGTCAAATAAATAGAATCTTTTTAAAAAATGCTAAAAACAAGGACAAGTAGAAAAATGAATTAAATTCAAAAGAAAAAAATGCTCTAATAAATTTGAGATCTTAAATTTAATTAACTTTAATCAAATGACATAAAGAAAATTTAAGTTTGGTGCTAGTGCTGGCATTTCAGTCTCAGAAAATGTAGGAATTCTTTCCAGATTTGGCCAATCTAATGGCTTCTTGAATATGGGGTTGATGAGATAATAGTATTCTCCATGCCAGCTACATGTGTTGTGGCTCATCTAACTCTCAAATCTTTGGTTCCTTCCTGGCTTTGTTATTGTCATGTACTTTGCAACTCAAATTTTTTCTGAACTAAAGCTGGATTTGTGAACCTTACAGGGTAATCTTTGAAGGTCTTCATAATGCTTTTCATGTCCTCTGAAAAGCATTCCTCCTTTTAGTGTTTTATCTCCTCTAAGGATCGCACTGTATTCAGTGGCCAGTATATTTAATTTAATAAATTAAAATTTTATTAATTTTTATTAAATTTTATTAAATTTAAATTAATTCAATTTGAAATAAAATTCAAAATTGTGTTTCTCAGTTGTACTAACAACATTGTTATGGTTATAAAAATATTCTACTGGACAATGTTGCCCTAGAATCTTATTTGTATGTGTCATTGCTCAGGATTCATATGTCTAATAAGGTGGAAACTGTGTTAACATATTACTCTTACCCAGATACATTTGTGTAATCATAATAGACCTTTAGAATAGCAAATGGTCTTTGTAATCCAGATTGTAAATAATGGAAAATGAGATCCCCCCAAAAAATTGGTGAATTATTTTAGGGAAAAGATTTGTGCCCCCTCTTATTATCTCACACCACATGCCATATAATATTATAATTGTCTGCTTAATTGTTGCTATCCCTTTACTAGACTATAAACTCATTGAGGATAAAAGCATCTGTTTTGACTATCACTGTGTCCCCAGCATGGACATAGCCACACAGTAAATGAAATAAATAGAATGAAGGAAATGATATGCATTATTCTGAGGAACATCAAACATTCTTTCCCCCTTATTTGCATTTCTTTCTTGCCTAGCACATCCATTCAACTTCTAGCTATGTAGGTTCCTTATATTGGAGCTTACCAGGCCTGTTCTAGACATGACCAAAATTTTTCAAATTTGCCTGATAGCGTTTCCCTTTCTAATTAAAGTTTGCTAGTCTTCTGTCTTGTTTTTCATTGGCTTTTGCTAGGAGAACAGATAAATAATGTAATTATGGATACAGAACTGGAAAATAGCCTACTGTATTATGATCCTAGTATAATGTATGAATTTAGAGGGGCTACCAGTGTCCTAGACCAAAGAAAGAATCCTAAAACTGGGGTTTTATGCAAAATATCTTTATAACAGACTAAATCAATGGTTTTCAAACTTTGTTTCATAAAATTTAGGGTTAGTGGAGGTGCCAATGGGCACCCTGGAATGGGTGAAAGAGAGGGGAACATTAAGTGTATGTGGTTTCCTGCCCTTTTACTTCCTATTTAACCAGAGAAACTCCTTTTTTTTTTTTTCTGTTTTCAATCAGGATTCTATGTAAGATTTCATAAAATTCACAAAGCTCTGGTCTACAATACTCTTAAGTGTACACACTTTCTCTTATATATTCTTTTCTTCTTCCCATGCTAGTACAGGCTCTTGAACATTGCAGATGCTCAAAAGACATATATTGAAAGGGTGAGCAAATGAGATAATTAATAAGTAAATGTTATAAGAATTTCTGTCCTCTTCCTGCTTATCTCAGTTACTGAATTTGCACTGTAGTTCTTATGAACGTTAGGTAACATATATCTTCTTTGAATTCATTTCTTGAGTTTTTTTCTTCTAATATTTTAGTGACTTTACCTAATTTCTTTTTCTCTAGCATTTCAGATCTTAATAAACTTAAGGATTCTCATCAATCTCAGTATCATCCATGTTACCATCATTATTGCTGTTTCTACTAATATTAACAAAATATTATTGAGTGCTTATTTTACATATATTATTTCATTTAATATCTACCAGAAATCTATAGGATAAGTGGTATCTCCATTTTACAGAGGGAAATAAAGATAAAATAATATGCTCAAATTATATATATCTAGTAAGAGAAGGAGCTGGGATTCAAATCCAGATTCATCCAATTCCAAATTGCATGCTCTAAACCACTACAGTGAACTAAACAGGCTTCCTCTACACTATACTGCCTTTTACATTTCATTTTTCATTTCTCTCTTCAAATACATCAGCATAATCAATAACTATATTCACTAAGTTCTTTGTGTGAGAAGAAATCTACATTTACTGACCTCTTTATCTCTGCATTGCTGCATCTTGATACCAAATATATGGGCAAGAAAGAGCATCTCCAATTCTAATTGACTGTATTTCTTAACAGTAAGCTTCATTTCTGCAAGTTTGACTGAATACTACTTGAAATAAACAAAGTTAGGAGTGATGAAGGTTGAATCAGAAGATTCCACATTCTGATAATTGGTTAAAATTCTTTCAAAAACAGGTTATGCACTTTTCCAAATGAACTGCACTTGCATGGTACTAGATGATCCCAAACTGGCAATAGAAGTTATTTATTCACCAGTTAACTGAATTGATACCACTGATGCCTGTTGATAGTAAAGGCTAGATAAGTACACTTTAAGTGAAGTATTCAGAGTAGCTTCAGTAAATTAAAATCTTGCAAATGGTAGTCTGTAAATTTAGAAACTAAATCTTCATTTTTAAGGAAGCTCTAGACAAGTGGGAAGTAGTATAAGCACAGATAAAATAATTATTGAAAGGCAAAATGTATCAAAATGATGAAAGGCAAGAGTTTAAGAAGAGAAGGTGACCAGAAAGCTAGACATTAAGTTGAACCATAAGACATTGCCATTTTGTAAATCAAAACTTGTTGAATATTGGCAATTTAATATGTTTCAACATAATAATAGCTTCTTCAGAGACAGAGAATGAGAAAACAAACACAGCAGAATCTGGCAAGTCTTCAAAAATCTTCAAAATATGAAACTGAAAGCTATAGGAGGGAAGGAGAATAAAAAATTCATAATTTCTTATCTGACCCTTAGACATATTCTGAACATTATACTCTTATTGACAATAAAATCCTGGTGGTTTCTGGAAAAAAAATCTCTTCTTCTGGTCTATGTGGTCAGAGTATTGGATATAGTGGATTGGATTGGAACATGGATAAAGCAAACTGTTCCTGGACAAATCCAGTCACTGTGGGATTTTTCTGAAGATCATTTGGGATTTTGCTTAGATGTACTATGTGTGTGGTCTCTGTAGTGTTTTGAACAGGGATCAGCAAATGTTTCTGTAAAGAGGCAGGTAGTAAATATTAAAGGTTTTATGGGCCACATATGGTCTCTGTCACATGTTCTCTCTTCTTTTTTAAACAACCCATTAAAAATGCAGAAGTCATTCTTAGCTTGAGGATTGTAAAAACAAAACAAAACAAAACAAAACAAAACAAAACAAAAAAACCAGGCCACAAGCTGACTTTGGTCTGTGGATGTCTTTTGCTGGCCCTTATTTTAGATAAAGATTAGACATAGTACGGTTTCTTCTTTCAGATTTCATTCCTTTTGTTTTTCTACTTGCCATACTATCTCCCTCTTCCATCTCAATTTTTCACAGTTCATGCTAGATTCTAATCCTATCTCTGTTAATGAAAATTTTAAGAACCTGGGTAAGTCACTTCTGTTAATAGGACTTCTTTGTCTGGAGAATAAATAGATTGAACTCTTTGACTGCTAAGGTCCTTCCCAATTCTAACATCCTTTGATTATATTTTTAACCAATGGATGGAATAATAAACAACATTTTCAGAGACATATACTGGGAAAACCAAAGTTTTTAAAGGGGAAAATGGATTTTACTAAAGATTTAATCCCCAAAATATATTTCTTTCCTCACACATGGGATTCAGAAATATTTACTCTACTAAAGAAAAAGAGAAGACAATATATTACTATATTATTGAAATAAGCCATTCCATATGCCCTTATCTTAAGCTTGTTGCTTTCCTTCAAGATTCAGTGGACATCTTCCAGCTGGACTCTTTCCATTTGCTGCTGACTATGCTATCCAAAAGAAAGAAGATGAGGTCAGATGGTTCTCTCCTTTTCTTCAGGAGAACAAAGCAAAATATACTTCTAATGATTTTGGTTGGACAGATACCCTATTCCCCAAAGTTTACATTTGAAATCATGTTACCTGTCCAGAATGTAAAATTAAATTCTATCTTGTCATTTGTATCTTTAGTTATTATTCTTGAACAAAAAACTCATTCCTCTTAGGCTTCTGGACTACATTTTTTCAATCTTAATTAGATCACTTGTTGATTTTTTTAATATTTGACTTCAAAAGTGGTTATCACCCATATTTCAGAATAAATTATGGAGACATAGAATAAAGAAATATGCATCCCCTCACCTTTCACTGTCTCTTAGATCACTGCATGACTCCCACATAGTGTCAGTTCACATGTTCCATGGAATACTAAAACTAAAAAATATATATCTCCAATTTCTTAATTTTGAGATGATACTAAAGCCAAGATGTAAAATGACTTGTTCTACTTAACCATCTATTTAGGGTCTGAGCCAGGACTGAAATCCAGGCTTTCTAACTTTCGGTTGGAACTTTACCCATCTTACCATACCACATGGTTATTCCAAGTAACTTAACAAACTACAAGACGCATAAGTCCATGGTTGTGACTAGCAGAGAGCATATCTATGTTTATGACTTGATTTTTAATAGAAGTGAAGAAATCTACCTCAAAGATTCCAGGGTAAAATGCACAGGGGGTAGTTGCTCTTTCAAACAATCAGCTCTAAGTCTCCACAAAGATTAATGTTCTCTTCCCTTGGCTGCAGATACTAACCAAAAAAGTTTTATGGAATTTCTAGTTAAAGCATCAGATGATTAGACACCTTTGCAAATAATTAGCAGAGAAAAGGCACAGAGTGACCTTGCCACACTCACCCAGCCCAGCACATAAAGAGTAACCTCAATAACCTATCCTTCAGGGAGAGAGATATAACCTTTATGATCTGATTTGGCCTTCTGAGCACTCTGTTATAGCATTTGAATCAAAGGAACATGTAAACTGGCAGATAACCAGGACCACACCTATTTAATTTGTATTGTGTAGTACTTAGCACGGTGCCAGGAATATATAGGCACTTGATAAATATCACTTGAGGAGAAATGCATTCCAAATGCATATGTTGGCAATAGACTTAGTTTTCATCCCTTTACTAATTGGAAATCTAAATGCCACATCCTTCCCACTTTATGCTTCTTAAAGACTTCACTCTCCTCCTTGTTACAAGAGAAGATTTTTAATAAGAGAAGACATGTATCATATGACCTCACTGATATGAGGAATTCTTAATCTCAGGAAACAAACTGAGGGTTGCTGGAGTGGTGGGGGGTGGGAGGGATGGGGTGGCTGGGTGATAGACATTGGGGAGGGTATGTGCTATGGTGAGCGCTGTGAATTGTGCAAGACTGTTGAATCACAGACCTGTACCTCTGAAACAAATAATACATTATATGTTTAAAAAAAGAAAAAAGAAGAAGATAGCAGGAACGGGAAAATGACAGGGGTGGGAATTGGAGGGAGAGATGGACCATGAGAGACTATGGACTTTGAGAAACAAACTGAGGGTTCTAGAGGGGATGGAGTGGGGGGATGGGTTAGCATCGTGATGGGTATTAAAGAGGGCACGTACTGAATGGAGCACTGGGTGTTATATGCAAACAATTAATCATGGAACACTACATCAAAAACTAATGATGTAATGTATGGTCATTAACATAACATAATAAAAAAATAAAAATAAATAAAAAATAAAGTAGACCAGTCTTAAGAGAGTTTTACAGGGAGGCAGAGTGAGAACAAGTCCTAAAAAGTCTGTCTCAACTACAGATCACCCAAAACAGAAGATTTACAAACCCTAGCTGAAATCCCTCAGGGAAATGAATTACATTTTCTTTTCACTTTTCTCAGCAGTAAGCAAAGAACTTTCTCAATTTCAACAACATATAGACCATAACTTATTCAATCAAATTTTATTGTTAAAGGAGAGATTTACCAGTTTTACTGAGATCCATTTTTTCCTTTGTCTTAGCAATCTAAACCCATTAACTTGAGTGGGGACTCAGTTGCAGGCAATAGGAATTGCTTACATAAGTGGATAAAAATATTTTCATATTTTTTTCTTAAATCTCAGTAAATCAGTGTGGGTCACTGTGGAGAAACCAAAATTTAATGGCATCAAACCAAGTGGGCTCTGAAATAAAAAAAGGGAAACATCAAAGTGAAATAACTAATCACATTTCTTTATCCAGCCTAAAGACAGAGTAAAATAGTAAGAAGTTATTTTGATTTACTGTGTAATTAAATTAACCTTAGTAATATAAGCTAGGATACTTTTAAATAGAGACTTTTCATTTCACTTGTCTCTTTAAATATCTTTTGAAAAAGAATCAGTGAAACAGCTATCATCAATTTTGAACAAATAATTCCAATCCCAAACCAGTGCTAGCAGAGGCCTCACTGTAGTGCCTGCTATTACATTCATGTGAGTAACCTAGCTATACAAGATGAATATTTGGTCCTTGTAATTATCTATCATCTATCTATCTATCTATCTATCTATCTATCTATCTATCTATCTATCATCTATCATCTATCTACCTATCTATCTAACATGAATTAACTTATTTAATGTTCTTTAGCAATGAGCAGCTGGTACAGAAATCATCTATCTTATATGAATGCAAACCAATAGTTCCCTGTGATAGTTAGGCATATAGTACATTAAGCATTATAGATGATTTGGGAAAGAAGTTTACAGGTAGAGAAAAGTAAAGGACAAGCTTGCTCATGGGAGAATTTTTCTTACTAAGTGGTCTGTAGAATGGAGAGGAAGTTTTCAGAGCTTTTGCCCTAAGTCATTCATTCCCCAGTGCATATTAGGTATGAAACACATTTTAAAAGCCTATTTTATAATTGAACTAAACTTACTCATCATATGGCTAGAAATGAAACTACATAGGTGATGCTATTTATCAAAGCCTTTTTTTTTTTTTTCTGGGAACAAATGGCTAAGTCCTCTTTGTTACCCATGGGGGAAAACAAATCCAAAAGGAAGCATGGGCCAATTAACAGACTGAAGAAAACTGTGAAATGTGGCAAAAATCCAGACAGAAAGGTGTAGAAGTTAATCTACTTTGGCTGAGTACATAGTTTTAATTGGCAATTTGAGCCAATACTGTCCATTAAGAAGGTGCTCAAAGCATCCCAGTAGTATGGCATGGTGTATAGCCATGAAATGTGCTCCTTAAGCCACATTTCCAACTTTGAGAATTCTTGCATCTGCAGTTACAGGATGCTTCTTCCATGTCTGGGTTCAAGGCCACAGTGCCTGTGCAATAAAGCTGGAAAAGCTTCTGCTCCTAAAAGCCAACTCAGGAGGCAAAGCATCAGAAGCAGACATACAGAAAAAAATTATATCTGGTTCCATCTCACCAGCAGATCACTTAACAGAATAATTAATAGAGTGCCTTTCTGACTTCCCTGTGTTTGTCAGAGAGCTAACATCCTCTTCGACCCAAAACTGTTACCCGACTCTGCCTTTTTTTTTTTTTATCTTCCATACTGAGGTTATTTACAAATTTCTGTTGATTTTCCCTTCATTTTTTCCCCCTGACACTAGTCCCTCTTTCCCCACTAACATTCTAATCCAGGGTCTTGTTATCTCATATCCAGATTACTAACTAATCTTTTAGCTAGTTTTTCTGAACAATCTTTCCCAACCAACAACTTGCTCCATTAGACTGTGTTCCCCACTATTCATCCTACTGTTTATCATGTTACTCCCCTGCTAAAAAATTTTCAGTGATTCCAACTGGCCAACACAAACCTTTCTGCTTGACTTTTAAGGTACTTGATAACATGTCTCTGTACAAATGTATTAGTGTGTATATTGTTCATCTAGTCAGGACTATCATTTATATTGTTAAAGGGGATATGTATTCTCATTTTCAAACCTCTGTGCACATTTAACCAACCACTTAGAACTTCTCTGTACCTTAGTTTCCTCTATAAAACGAGATTGATAAATTTGTTCTGAAACTTAAGTTAGTTGGGGTGACTGGGTGGCTCAGTCAGTTAAGTGTCTGACTCTTGGTTTTGGCTCAGGTCATGATTTCATGGGTTGTGGGATTAAGCCCTGTGTCAGACTCTGCACTCAGCAGGGAGTCTGCTAGAAGATTCTCTCCCTCTGCTCCTCCACCCACTCACTCTCTCTTGCAAGCTGTCTCTAAAATAAATAAATATATCTTAAAAAAATAAAAGAAATATTTAAAAAAACTTAAAAGAAAGAAAAACTTAAACGAGTTGACTAAAATAGTGCCTGGAATATACTAAGTGCTTTATTAGTGTTTCTTAAATACATAAATAAAATGAATGAACATTTCCCTTTTCCCTCTGCTTACTGAAATCCTATTAACTCAGGATGCCTGGGTGGCTCAGTCGGTTAAGCATCTGCCTTTAGCTCAAGTCATGATCCCAGGGTCCTGGAATTGAGCCCTGTATGGAGCTCCCTGCTCAGCAGGGGAGTCTGCTTCTCCCTCTGCCCCTCCCCCTGCTCATGCTTGTATTTTCTCTCTGAAATAGATAAAATCTTTTAAAAAAAAAGAAATCCTATGAACTCAAGAACCACTTCCTCTATAACTAACTTTACATTTGCTACTTCATCACTCACCAAGCTCAGGCCCCTCTGAACCCTTACCTGTATTCTGTATTACCAAATATAGTGTTCAATTATATGTATGTGTTGTTTTATATATCTCACTGTTGTTTCAATGATAAACATTTGATCATTCTGAGCCAATTATAAGTTATTTGAAGTCAGAGACTTTTTTACTTCTCCAACTTTCTTTAGTGCAATATTTAGTAAACAGTGGACACTGAAATATCTAATAATTATTAGAGTAAGAGGGAAATGTATAAAATTACTGGCCATTTAATAACAGGCAGGGTGCAGCCTGAAGCAGTCTCTGCTCCTCTTTCCTTTGAACTCTTTGTGAAACCTATTTGAAAGTCAACACAATTTGTATGCTTCTCAATTTCATCCTTTTCCTGTGGGAAAACTTTATTTATTTATTTTTTTAATTTTAATTTTTAAAATTTCTATTTAAATTCTAGTTAGTTAACATATAGTGGAGTATTTGTTTCAGGAGTAGAATTTAGTAATTCATCACCTTCATAAACACCCAGTGCTCATCACAAGCACCCTCCTTAATACCTATCACCCATTTAGCCCATTCCCTGCCCACCTCCCCTCTAGCAGCCCTCAGTCTGTTCTCTCTAGTTAAGAGTCTCTTATAGTTTGCCTTCCTCTCTTTTTTTTTTCCCTTTCCCCTATGTTCATACATTTTGTTTCTTAAATTCTCTTGTGGGAAAATTTTAATACATACAGGACAGAAAGTACTAAACCAAATTGACATTTAGGATATTGGCAAGATTTGCAGTTATTGTTCACTTTTTCCTTAGTAAAGACCAAGTGGACATCATTGGCTATACTTCAAAATAGTTTTACTCCATTTTGCCTGTAAACTGACATCAACTCTGCTTAACAGTAGACTTGTCTTGGAAACTCACTATAATCTTATAGTCCACTAAGTGCCTAGATATTTTCCATTTTGCTCATACATTAAGTTGATATTAAATGATTGCATATGCAATCATAGCCAAAAGGATATTTAGTTATGTGGCTTAGAAACTAGACTGAGGATGAGGTCTACCAATGTTTTAGATATAATACTATGTAAGTCATATTATTTCATCATTATGCCAATTCACCCCATTAACATACCATATCAAGTAGATATCATTTGGGAGTTCAGTGCTCAGAGAGATTAAGAAACTCTCTGTAAGTGACATAGCAAGTAGAGTTGGACTTTTGTACTGGAAAAATTATTTTTAATAACAGATCATAGTTTTTGAGAACTCATTATGTGGCAGGCACCATGTTAATTAATTTACATGTGCTTTCTGTTTAACTTTATGGTCTCCCTGACCTCTGCAATATACTACCTTCCATGTATAGCTAACATTTACAGCTGGAAGTTTTGAAGAAGGTGCTTTGAGAAAATGAATTTAGTAAGTTTTTTTTTTTTTTAATTTAACTAAGTTTTAACATTTGTACAGATATGTGCATTAGTATAAATGACTGAAATTATATAAAGACAACTGATGACTTATTATTTTAATGTTAAAACTATGCAATTTGCAAACAGTTTGATTTATCTAACACAGATTGGTGTGGAAACTTATGAGATATGAATCAGTATTCAAATGCAGAATATGGTGAACAGATCACACAAAACAGTGAGGGAGGAATACTCAGACAAAAGTAGAACAAAAATAGTTACCTTAGTCATACCAAAATACTCAATTCCCTAGTGAGGAAGAACTAACATTTTTATTAGATTTACACTTTCACTGTATCTTATTTTAATGTTACTTAATAATAAAATAAATTAATGACTAATAAATCATGTAAATCATGCCTTCTGCTATTATCACAAAAAGTTATCCTTGTTAGTATTCATATAACATTCTCAGTTTAGAAAGACTGTTTCAGCTTTGGTGAAAAAAGAGTATCTGAATGAGGTGAACCTGACTAACAATCCAGGATTCTAATACCCTGAGGAGTCTATCTGGGTAAGCAGTATAACTTAATAATAGTACCTGAAGACAGGCTATTTCTCTTGGATGAGCCACAAGTGGTCATTCCCTATCTTATATCTTTATAGTAACACAGAAATCAGTTTTTTTCTGTCTTTGATCTTTGATCTGTGACAAAGGCAGCAAATGTTTATTTCCCTATAAAATGTGTGTTTCACACTGTGGGAGTTAACAGAGAGGGAAGCATATTGAAAAGCTTCAGTTGTGTGCCCTTTGCTCTTTTTCATACATATTCTTGCTCTAAATGAACACATTTATTTCCATGATTTCATATTTAACAAAAATCTTCGGATAGGTAAATTTTTTACATAAAACAAATGAATCAGAAAGAATACTCCCCCATTTCAGTAACCACACTCACATACACTTCTTATTCCATTTTATTCCCCACTACACTCTGGGTATTACTGGATAACTGCCAAAATTCACATTGGTGAGGTGCAATATTTTTTTTTTTCAGCTTGCCTTACTTAAGTGCTTTAAAAAAGAACTAAAGTGTAATTAAAATAAAATATTATATTAGTTTTAGATGCACAGTGTAGTGACTTGACCTTTGCATACATTGCAAAGTGATCACCTCAATAAGCCTAGTTACCATGTGTTACCATACAAAGTTAAGACAATATTATCCACTATATTCCCCCACTTTGCACATTACATCCCCATAACTTACTTATTTTATAACTGGAAGTTGTTATTTCTTGACCCCCTTCACCCATTTTGCCTCTAACAATCTCCTTCTCTGGCTTTCCTTCTTCACCAGTCTGTTTTCTATCAATGAGACTGGGTTTTGTTTTGTTTTGTTTGTTTTGTGTTTAGAATCCTCATATAAGTGAAATCATGTGGCATTTATCTTTCTCTGTCTGACTTATTTCACTTAGCATAATACCCTCAAGGTCCATCCATGTTGCAAATAGCAAGATTTCATTTGTTTTTATGGCTTAAGTATTTCATTGTATATACGTTGATCTGTGAACATGGGTTTGGACCTCACAGGTCCACTTACATGTGGATTTTTTACAGTACAGTGCTGTAAATGTATTTTCTATTCTTTATGATTTTCTTAATAACATTTTCTTTTCCCTAGCTTACTTCCCTGTAAGAATATAGTATATGATAAATATACAATCTATGTGTTAATTGACTTTATGTTATCAGTAAGCCTTCTGCTCAATAATAGGCTATTAGTAGTTAAGTTTTTGGAAAGTCAAAAGTTGTAAATTGTTTTTCACTGTACAGGAGGTTGGCACACCAACCCCCATTGTTGTTCAAGGGTCAACTTCATACCACTTCTTTTACATATAATTTCTTTGATGGACACTTAAGTTGTTTCTGTATCTTAGCTATTATAAAAAATGTAATGAACATAGGGTGCATACATCTTTTTGAATTTATGTTTTTGCTTTCTTCAGTTAAAAACCAAGAGTGGAATTGCTGGATCATAGGGTAGTTCTGTTTTTAATCTTATGAGGAATATCCATACTGTTTTCCATAGTGGCTGCACCAATTTACTTTCCCACCAACAATGCTCAAGTGTTCCCTTTCCTCCACATCCTTGTCAGCACTCATTCTTTCTTATTTTTTTTTTTTGATAATAGCCATTCTGACCAGTGTGAGGTAATATCTTATTGTGGTTTTTATTTGCATTTCCTTGATGATTAGTGATAGTGAGCATCTTTTCATGTGTCTGGTGGCCATCTGTATGTCTTCTTTGGAAAAATGTCTATTCAGGTCGTCTGCCCATTTCTTTTTCTCTTCCCATTTTTTAATCAGATTCAAGAGTGTGTGTGTGTGTTTGGGGATGGGGTTGAGTTGTATGAGTTCTTCTTTTAATATATTTTGGATGTTAACCCTTTATCAGATATATGATTTGCAAATATCTTCTCCCATTCTGTGGGTTGACATTTTGTTTTGTTCATGGTTTCCTTTTCTGTGCAGAAGGTTTTTAGTTTAATGTAGCCCCACTTGTTTATTTTTGCTTTTATGCCATTGCCATTGAAGTCAGATCCTCCCCCCCCCAAAAAAAAAAAACAATCACAAAGATTGATGTCAAGGAGTTTATTGCTCATGTTTTCCTTTAGCAGTTTTATGACTTCAGGTCTTACATTCAAGTCTTTAATCCATTTTGAGTTTTTTTTTTTTTTTTGTATGGTGTGAAATAGTGGTCCAGTTTCATTCTTTTGCATGTAGTTATTTAGTTTTACCAACACCATCAGTTGAAGATAATATCCTTTCTCCATTGTATTTTTGCCTTCTTTGTCGTAAATCAATTGACCATATATGTATGGTTTTGTTTCTAGGCTCTCCTTTCTGTCCCATTGAGCTAGGTGTCTGTTTTTATACCAATACCATATTGTTTTGATTACTATAGCTCTGTAGTATAGTTTGAAGATTACTTGATTGATTGATTGATTGATTGATTGATTGACTGATTTTAGAGAGAAAGAGAGTTTGGGGTGGGGGGTGAGGGGCAGAGGGAGAGGGAGAGAGAATCTCAAGCAGGCTTTCCTCTGAGCGTGGAGCCCAATGCGAGGCTTGATCTCATGACCCTGAGATCATGACCTGAGCCAAAATCAAGAGTTGAACGCTCAACTGACTGAGCCACCCAGGCACCCCATGTACTATAGTTTGAAATCCATAGAAATGACACCTCCACTTAGTTCTTCTTTCTCAAGAATGCTTTGGCTATTTGTAGTCTTTTGTGATTCCATATATATTTTAGAATTATTTGTTCTGGTTCTGTAAAAAATGCCATTGGAATTTTGGTAGAGATTGCACTGAATCTGTAGATTGCTTTGGGTAGTATGGTCATTTTAACAATATTATTTCTCCAATCCATGAACACATAATGTCCTTCAATTTATTTGAGTGTTCTTCAATTTCTTTCATCAATGTCTTATAGTTTTCAGTGTATAAGTTTTCCCCTCCTTTCTTAAATTTATCCCTGGGTATTTTATTCTTTTTCATACAATTGCAAATGAGATTGTTTTCTTCATTTCTATTTCTGATGCTTTGTAGTTAGTGCATAGAAATGCAACAGATTTTTGTATATTAATTTTTATCCTGAAAATTTACTAAATTCATTCATTAGTTCTAAACACGTTTTGGTGGAGTCTTTAGGGTTTTCTATATAGTTTCGTGTCATCCTCAAATAGTGACAGTTTAACCTCTTCCTTTCCAATTCAGATGCCTTTTATTTCTTTTTCTTGCCCAATTGCTGTGGCCAGGACTTTCCAAACTATGTTGAATAAAGGTGGGAACAGTGGGCATTCTTGCCTTATTCCTGATCTTAGAGGAAAATTTTTCAGGTTTTCACAATTGAATATGATGTTAGCTATGGGTTTGTCATATATGACCTTTACTGTGTTGAGGTATGTTTCCTCCATACCTATGTTGTTAAGAGTTCTTATCATTTCTTATCATGAAAATGTGTTGAATTTTGTCAAATACTTTTCTGCATTTATTGAAGTGATCATATGACTTTTATCTTTCATTTTGTTAATGTGGTGTATTATATTGGTTTGCAGATGTTGAACCATTCTTGCATCTCTGGGATAAATCCATTTGATCATGGTGTATGATCCTTTTAATGTACAGTTGAATTCAGTTTGATAATATTTTTTTGAGGACTTCTGCATCCATGTTCATCAGGAATATTGACCTGTAATTTTTCCTTTTCTGTGGTATTCTTGTCTGGTTTTGGTAGCTTTGTAAAATGAGTTTGGAAGCTTTAACTACTTGTTAATTTTTTTTAAACTTTGAGAAAGATAGGTATCAAATCTTCTTTGAATATTTGGTAGAATTTACCAGTGAAGCCATCTGGTCCTGTACATTTATTTGTTGGGAGGATTTTGATTACTGATTACATCTCATCACTAGTAATTGTTCTATTTTGTTTTATATTTCTTCCTGCTTCAGTCTTAAAAGATTGCATGTTTCTAAGAATTTATCCATTTCTTTTAGTTAATCTAATTTGTTGACATAAAATTTTTATAGTAGTTTCTTATAATCCTTTATATTTTTGTGATATCAGTTGTATCTTCTCCTCTTTATTTGTAATGCTATTTATTTGAGCCCTCTCTGTTTTGTTCTTGGTGAATCTAGTTAAAATTTTATCAATTTTGTTTATCTTTTCAATGAAACAGCTCTTAGTTTCATTGATTATTTTTAGTTTTTCTTTTTAGTCTCTATTTCATTTATTTCATCTCTGATATTTATTTCCTTCCTTCTACTAACTTTAGGTTTTGTTTGTTCTTTGTTCTGCAGTTCCTTAGAGTGTAAAGTTAGTTTATCTGATATTTTTCTAGTTTCTTCAGGTAGGCATGTGCTGCTATGAACTTCCCTTTTAGAACTGCCTTGCTGCTTTCCATAGATCTTGGTATGTCATATTTCTGTTTTCATTTGTCTCTAGATTTTTTTTAAAGATTTTATTTATTTATTTGAAAGAGAGAGAGAGAGAGCGCACAAGTTGGGGGAGGGGCACAAGGAGAGGGTGAAACAGACTCCCTGCTGAGAAAGGAGCCTGAAGTGGGGTTTGATCCCGGGACTCCAGGACCTAAGCTGAAGGCAGACCCTTAACAGACTGAACCACCCAGGTGCCCCTCTAGATTGTTTTTTTGTTTTTTTGTTTTTTTAATTTCTCCTTTGATTTCTTCAGTGACCCAGTGTTTGTTCAGTAACATGTTGTTTAATCATCATGTATTTGGTGTTTTTCTGCTTTTCTTCTTATAATTGATTTCTACTTTCATACCATTGTTGTTGGAAAGGTTGTTTGATTTGATTTCAGTCTTCTTGAATTTAGTGAGACTTGTTTTGTGGCCAAACATGCAATCTATCTTGGAGAATATTTCATGTGCACTTGAAAAGAATATGCATTTGCTGCTTTGGGATAAGATGTTCTGTATAAATCTATTAAGACCATCTGGTCTAATGCCATTTAAAGCCAATGTTTCCTTATTGATTTTCTGTCTCAATGTGTTCAAATTTAAGTTGTTATCAACCTAAAATAATCTTTTATATACATAGGTTGATGGCAACTTAAATTTGAAAATATTTTAAAACTGCATTTTTTTAAAGATTTTTTTTAAAGATTTTATTTATTTATTTGACAGAGAGAGACAGCGAGAGAGGGAACACAAGCAGGGGGAGTGGGAGAGGGAGAAGCAGGCTCCTGGCTGAGCAGGGAGCCCGATGCGGGACTCGATCCCAGGACCCTGGGATCATGACCTGAGCCGAAGGCAGACGCTTAACCGACTGAGCCACCCAGGTGCCCAAAACTGCATTTTTACTCCTCTAACCCACATTGACATTTAATGTGTCTTGCTGTGGGTTTCTTTGGATTCATTTTATTTGAAACTCACTGGGTTTCCTGGACCTGGATGTCTGATTTCTTCCCCAAGTTATGGAAGTTTTCAGCTATTAATTTTTCAAATAAGTTTTCTGCCCCTTTCTCTCTCTCTTCCTCTCTTGGACTTCCCAAAATACAAATTTTATTTCACTTGATGTTATCCTATAAGTCACATAAGTTATCTTTTTTTTCTGCTTGGTCTACGTGAGTTTTAATGGCTTGTCTTCCAACTCACTGACTCATTGTTCTATTTCATTCAGTCTGTTTTTTAACCCTTCTAGTGTATTTTTTCAGTTCAGTTATTGTATTATTCAGCTCTGTGACTTCTACTTGGTACTTTCTTATATTTTCTATCTCTTTGCTGAAGTTCTTAATGTGTTCATCCATTCTTCCCTTGAATTCAGTGAACATCTTTATGACAATTACTTTGAAATCTTTAACATAGATAACTCACCCTTGTATCATTAAGGTCTTTTTCTGAGGTTTCGCCTTGTTATTTCATTTTGAACATATTTTTCTGCTTCCTCATTTTTGTTGCCTTTCTGTGTTTGTTTCTATGCATTAGGTAAAACAGCTACCTCTCTTAGTCTAGGAGTGGCCATGTGTGGCTGATGACTCATCTCATTCACCCTTGCTCTAATTCTTTGTTGTCTCTCAAACCTTTGTGATTATCTAAACAATATGATTTATTCTTAATATGTGTCCATTGTTGAGACTGTGCCAAGATCTGTCAGTGTTCTAAGTGGATGAATCTCATTTAGCATCCACTTTCAGGGCTGATTGGAATCCAGACTCCCAGGCAGCAGTTTTCAAAGTATTTGATATATGCAGTCCTATGGGGCTGCAATCATAAATTTGCTGCCCTCCAGATTGAAAGATCTAGAGGTCTCCATAGGGTGACAGTTGCAAAAATCAAGGCTCCAAATGAGTGTATAAGCTTCTTTCTGAGAGGTCTTATGAAGCTGCAGTGAGGCCAAGGGAGTAAACAAGAATGTGTCTCCTTGCTTATATTCCCTAGGAGTGGCCTCCTTAGCCTCTAGATGTGTGGGAAACATGAAGCTTATCCCTCAGGTTGAAGCTCCAGGTTAAGCTTCTAGATATGTGGGAAACCTGAAACTTATCCCTTAGGTTGAACCTCCAGGTTAAATAAATAAGGCTTTTTTTTTTTTTTTTTTTTTACGGGAAGACTGGGTATTTGTTTCATTCTGCTGTCTCTGCAATGCCCTATGCGTGTTGGCTTGCTAGCAACTATTTTTCCAATTGTTATAGTATCCTGGAACTACAAATACCAACCCCCTTGGCTACCAAGTCGAGGCAAACAAGGGTTTCCCCCCGCCCCCTGTGGTTTTCATGCATCCCTGACTTTAGCAAGGCAGCTGGAGAATGTAAGAGATGAATCAGACTTGCAAGTTTCAGAAAGGCAGTGGGAAAATGTTTTTCCTGTGCATGCCCACAAACTTCAATGACATTGCAGGAGAATGCCCTCTTCATGCACACACACTGGCACGAGGTTGGGGGTGGGATAATGCCATGACTGTTTTCACTTGCCACTCCCAGCCAGGGTGTGGGGAATGTCACAACCTTCACTTGTCCATTTTAGCAAGGGAACAGGAGAATGCTGTGATTCTGTGCTTACTTACCCCCAATAGAGATGTGAGGATTACTGCAATTTCTCATGCTCTGTGTCCTCAGCAAGGCAACAGGACAGTGCCACAACTGCTTATCCTTGTCCATTCTGGTGAAACAGTGGAAGGATGCCATGCCTGTGTTAGCAGAAAGAGAGGGAGAGATGAAATCCATCAGCACCTCCATCTTTGGAGAAGGCCCCAACCAGCCCTTGCCCCTCCAGCAGATGCCCCCAGACTAGCAAATAAATCTAATTCACATATGGTATAGGCACTTTTCAAATTGGTGATTTCACACTGGATCCTGAGGTGAGTGGGACTGTATCCTAGCCCCTTAAAAGGAGAATCTATTTCCTATAACCTATAGCACTTTGGGTCTCCTGGATGTCAGCCCCATTGGTTTTCTAAGCCACATGTTTTGGGGAGCTTGTCTCTCCAGTGCAGATCCCAAGGATTCAGTGGCTGAGTTGGGGGCACAACTCTTTCAGTCATCCAAGAGAAGTGTTGGACTGGTGATATCTCTCCCTATTGTGTGTCACTGCATTAGGCTGGGGTTTTTGCAAAACTGTACCTGTGCCTCTCCTACCCATGTTGATGTGGTCCTTTTACCCTTTGCTGTGGAGAAGCAATTCATCTGGTTTCAGAGATCTTCTTTAGAGGTAAATGACCCATATACAGTTGTAAATTTGGTGTGTTCATAGGAGGAGTTATGTTCAGGATTTTACCATGCCACCATTTTGGACCCCATCTCCAAGATGCAATATTTTGTGGAAGAATTGAAAGCATTTTTTCCATATAATTAGAGGAAAACATGATCAAATGACCAGTAATGGGTTAACAACTTTTAGTAATTTATATGAAAAAGGAAAAATACTAATTTATAAGACATTGGGCAGCCTGCATGTATAACAGACTTGATCTCATGCTGAGACACAGCAAGAGATTTTCAGAGGAAGTTTTAGTCCTAATTTAGTCTCTACCATAATATTTATGCTTTATGTCTTCAAATCACACTAGTTATGGGAATCATTTTCCCTTTAGCAATCATGACAGGCCAGTAGTCTCTCTGTCTTATGTCAGAAGTTCCCATAAGTAGTTGCAATATAAAAAGGGGGCTTAGGAGAAAGTAATTATTTTCCCAGGAAGTTAAGAGGAAGCATTTAACAATATTATTGATTAGACTCTGGTAACAAATTACACTTAGCTAAGCTAAGTTTCAGGTATGTCTAAAACATACATTCGTAAGTGTTATAAAACTGAATTATCCAATTTTGCACACAAAAACAACAACCCCACATAGGTCATTTGCACAGCTAATCTTCTCAGAAGATATATCAAACAAAGAAAATTCTTTGTTAAGATTAATTCCTAGTCTACAAGTCTTATCTAAATATGGCAATACAGTAATCTTTGCATACTCTTGAAGATTTAAGAAGAAACTAGAAAATAAATAGTATTTTTCCACATTTGGTCTATTTAGATGCCCAGAAAACTGATGATATGGTAGACTCTTCTCTGCATTTTTCTATACCAAGAGATTTCAGAACCATTAAAAAAAAAAAAAAACAACTTGTTTTCCTCTGGGATCAGTTTTATGGTTATTATGTTTATTTATATGCTGTCATTTTGCAGAACATACTTGAGTATACACAAATATGAGCAGTGCAACAAGACTTTCCTCAAGTAAATGAGGAAATCATGGTGAGGGATTAGAAAGGTTAGTAAAGTAAAATTAATCCAGAGGTGAGATTCTTACCAAAATTTCATATTGTGAAGTACAGAAAGAAACATAAGCTGTTACATGAAGTGTAGCTCACAAAAACAAAACAAAACAAACAAAAGCAAAAAAAAAAAAAAAAAGAAAACTAAGATTGACAAGGATGTTGGGAAAGCGGAACACTCCTGCACTGTTGGTAGGAATGCAAACTGGTACAGCCACTCTGGAAAACAGTATGGAGTTTCCTCAAAAAGTTAAAAATAGAACTACTCTATGATTAAGCAATTGCACTACTAGATATTTACCCAAAGAATACAAAAATACTAATTCAAAGGGATACTTTGAGAATATACTTGAGTATACACAAATTAAGTATGTTTATAGCAGCATTACCTGCAATAAATGCTATAAATAACCAATGTTTATAGCAGCATTATCTGCAATAGCCAAATTATGGAAAAAGCACAAAAGTCCATTGACTGATGAATGGAAAAAGAAGATGTGGTATACACACACACACACACACACACACACACACACAATGGAATATCAACCATAAAAAAGGATGAAATCTTGCCATTTGCAATGATGTGGCTGGAACTAGAGGGTATTATGCTAAGCAAAACAAGTCAGAGAAAGAGAAATACCATATGATTTTATTCATATGTGAAAATTAAGAAACAAATTATCATGGGGGTAAAAGAAAGACAGAGAGAGGTAAACCAAGAAGCAGAATCTTTTTTTCCCTTTTTTTAAATTTAAATTCAATTAGCCAAGGTATAGTACATCATTAGTTTTTGATATAATGCTCAATGATTTATTAGTTGAGTATATCATCACAGAAGCAGAATCTTAACTATAAAGAATAAACTGATGGATACCAGAGGGAAGGTGGGGGATGATGGGTTAAATAGGTGATGGGGATTAAGGAGGGCACTTGTGATGAACACGAGATGCTGTGTGTAAGTGTTGAATCACTAAATTGTACACCTGAAACTAATATTACACTGAATGTTAACTAACTGAAATTTAAATAAAGACTTTTTAAAAACTAACAGAATTAAAATCGTTTTAAAAAATATAACCAGATTGAAAATTTTATTGTGATTTCTCATATATACATTATAGTGTATAATGTACTGAATATTGTCCTCAACAATTTTAAAACAACAAACACCACTGAGGTGTTTTATAATATCCTTCAGTGTATGACACTGGTATTATGTCATTATACTTAAAACTAGTTACATAAAATAAATTTTGCCTGTGTTTGGGACTAGATGAGGCAGGTAATAGAGCAAGCAATAGTGTCAGGTCTGGCTTAAACCAAAATAAAATTGAAGATTATTTAGTGGAATGGATTGCCTTAGTTCTTTCAGGCAATCTTCCAGAGATATTCCCTCATCTAAGTTTTGGCATATATTTCATGATAAAAATTTTTAGGTAATACTCTCTGGCAAGTGAGAGTGAAGCTAATCTAAATTGCTTTTTAGATGTAAGCAGATATGTGTTAAATAATCAACTGAATTATGGTAGAATCTAAGTCCTCTTACTAAAATGGAGAACACTTACCTGAACAGAAGTTTTCTGACATGTTTTACAAAGGAGTCAAAGGAATACCTGCAGGAAGGAGCAAGATTTCTCCCCCAAATAGTTAAAGTTTTCTTCATCCCATAAATGAACAAGCAGTCAATTCCCCAAAGTTTTGTATCATAGTGCATGTCCTTATTATTTGTACACTTGGATTATTTTTAAATAGGATATAACCAAATACTCATCTATAAACCAAAACTCATTAAAAACACTCATAAAACTTGAGCAATGTCATTCTCTGGTGACCTCTCTAAGACTGGCTGCTTGTAAAACATAACCCTAATTAACTAAAGAAAGCTGTCTATTGTATAGGGTGATTATCAATAAGCCAGTCAAATACTGGGGAGTGCTTACCAAAAATGATGATTTTTGCAATAGTGGATTTTATACCACCTACTTGGAAGCATAGTGAGACTGGTCATTTCTTAGGCCACATGTGGATCATTACATTAAAACACTTCTATCTTCGTATTTATCTTTCCAGCTTCTCTAGGGACAAGAGGGTATGTGTTTGAGCATTATAAACAAGTATATTTTGTGGGCTTAACATAGTGCTTTGATTATAATAAGCATGAAATAATTTTATATGATTAGATAGCTTTGTGAGATAATGGAAAAGATCACATATTTCTCAAAAGGACTGTTTCCTCTATTTTGGACCATGGTACCTGTAAATCTATCACTAGGGGTTGACTCCTTTAGGTATTAAATGAGGAAGGAAAATATCATAGGTCAGTAGTTCACAAACTGTATTTTGAATCAGAATTACTTGGAGAACCTATTAATGAGGAAGATTTTGTATCATACCTCCAGGTCTTCTGATTCAGTAGTTCTGAGATTAGACACAGGGAGTTGCATTTTAACAGAAATCTTAGAGATAATTCTGTTGTAAGGAATCAACAGACCTCACTGTGAGAAACACTTTTAGGAAATCATCCCCTGGCACCACAATGGAGATAAGAACCATACCCTGGAATAATGGGGCACAGAAGATATCTAAAGTACGAAAGTAGTGAACACTCACAATGGTTATAGAAGAGTTGCAAATGGCATCACCTACCTCATAATATAGTTCATAGCCATCTCTGGCTACCTAAGCACCCAGGATTTTACCATTACCAAGAATTCTATGATTCAAGTTTTCAAATTTTTATTTAAATTCTAGTTATTTAACATTTAGAGTAATATTGGTTTCAGGAGTAGAATTTAGTGATTCATCACTTACATAACACCCAGTCCTCAACACAACAAGTGCATTCCTTAATACACATCAACCATTTAGTCCATCCCCCACCCATCTCCTCTCTACCAAGCCTCAGTTTGTTTTCTATAGTTAAGAGTATCTAATGGTTTGCTTCACTCTCTTTTTTTCCCTTCCCCTATATTCATCTGTTTTGTTTCTTAAATTCCACATATGTGTGAAATCATATGCTATTTGTCTTTCTCTGACTGACTTATTTCACTTACCATAATACACACTAGCTCCATCCATGTCATTGCAATTAGCAAAGTTTCATTGTTTTGATGGCTGAGTAATAGTCCATTGTATATATACACCACATCTTCTTAATCCACTCATCAGTTGATGGATACTTGGGCTCTTTCCATAATTTGGCTATTGTTGATAATGCTGCTATCAACATCGGGGTGCATGTGCCTCTTTAAATCAGTATTTATGTATCATTTGGGTAAATACTTAGTAGTGCAATTGCTGGATCATAGGGTAGTTCTATTTTTAACTTTACGAGGAACCTATGTACTGTTTTCCTGAGTGGCCGCAGCAGTTTGCATTCCCACTAACAGTGTAAAATTGCTCCCCTTTCTCTGCATCCTTATCGACATCTGCTGTTTCTTGTGTTGTTAATTTTAGCCATTCTGACACGTGTGAGGTGGTATATATCATCATAGTTTTGATTTGTATTTCCCTGATGATGAGCGACATTGAGCATCTTTTCATGTGTCTGTTGGCCATCTGGATGTCTTCTTTGAAAAAATACCTATTCATGTCTTGTGCCCATTTAACTGGATTACTTGGTTTTTGGATGTTCAGTTTGATAAATTCTTTATAGATTTTGGATACTAACCCTTTGTCAGATATGTCATTTGCAAATATATTCTCCCATCCCATAGGTTGCCTTTATTTTGTTGATTGTTTCCTTTGCTATGCAGAAGACTTTTATCTTGATGAAGTCCCAATAATTCATTTTTGCTTTTGTTTCCCTTGCCTCAGGAGACATGTCTAGTAAGAAGTTGCTATGGCTGAGGTCAAAGAGGTTGCTGCCTGTGTTCTCCTCTAGGTTTTGATGGTTTCCTGTCTTACATTTAAGTGTTTCATCCATTTTGAACTTATTTTTGTATGTGGTGTAAGAAAGCAGTTCAGTTTCATTTTTCTGCATATTCCTGTCCAGTTTCCCCAACACCATTTGTTGAAGAAACAGTCTTTTTTCCCATTGGATAATCTTTCCTGCTTTGTCAAAGATTAATTGACCATATAATTGTGGATCCTTTTCTAGGTTTTCTTTTTTGTTCCACTGATCTATGTGTCTGTTTTGTGCCAGTACCATACTGTCTTTATCACTACAGCTTTGTAATATAGCTTGAAGTCCAGAATTGGTATTGCCTTCAGAATTGTTTTTCTTTTTCAAGGTTGCTTTGGCTTTTGGGATCTTTTGTGGTTCCATACAAATTTTAGTTTTTTTCTAGCTCTGTGAAAAATGCTGGTGGTATTTTGATAGGAATTGCATTAAATGTGTAGACTGCTTTGAGTACTATAGACATTTTAATAATATTTGTTCTTCCAATTCATGAACATGGAATATCTTTCCATTACTTTGTGTCCTCTTCAATTTCTTTCATAAGTGTTCTACAGTTTTCAGAGTACAAATCTATTACCTCTTTTGTTAGGTTTATTCCTTGATATCCTATGGTTTTTGGTGCTATGTAAATGGCATCAATTCCATGATTTCTCTTTCTGCTTCTTCATGATTGGTGTGTAGAAATGCAATAGATTTATCTGTGTTTATTTTATGTCCTGTGACTTTGTTGAATTAATCTATCAATTTTAGCAATTTTTTGGTGGAGTCCTTTAGGTTTTCTAGAGTCTCATGTCATCTGTGAATAGTAAAAGTTTGACTTCTTCCTTGCTATCTTGGATGCCTTTATTTCCTTTTTATTGTCTGATTGCTGAGGCTAGGACTTTCAGCACTATGTTAAATAGTAATGGTGAGAGTGAACATCCCTGTCTTGTTCATGACTGTAGAGGAAAAGCTCTCAGTTTTTCCCTACTGAGGATGATCCTGCCTGTGTGTCTTTCATATATGGACTTTATGATGTTAAGGTATATTCCCTCTATTCCTACTTTGTTGAGGGTTTTTATCAAGAATGGATGCTGTATTGTGTCAAATGTCTCTTCTGCATCTATTAAGACGATCATATGGTTCTTCTCCTTTCTTTTATTAATGTGGTGTATCACATTGATTGATTTGCAAATATTGAACCACACTTGCAGCCAAGGAATAAATCCCACTTGATTGTGGTGAAAAATTCTTTTAACATACTGTTGGATTTGATTTGCTAGTACCTTATTGAGAATATTTGCATCCATGTTTATCAGGGATATTGGCCTGTAATTCTCCCTTTTAGTAGGGTCTTTGGTTTTGGAATCAAGGTAATGCTGGCTTTTTAGAATGAGTTTGGAAGTTTTCCTTCCATTTCTATTTTTTGGAACAGTTTGAGAAGAATAGGTCTTAACTCTTCTTTAAATGTCTGGTAGAGGGCACCTGGGTGGCTCAGTTGGTTAAGTGACTGCTTTTGGCTCAGGTCATGAACCCAGAGTCCCAGGACTGAGTCCCGCATTGGGCTCCCTGCTCAGCAGGGAGTCTGCTTCTCCCTCAGACTCTCCCCCCTCTCATGCTTTTTCTCTTACTCTCTCTCTCTCAAATAAATAAATAAAATCTTAAAAATAAGTGTCTGATAGAATTCTCCTGGGAAGCCATATGCCCAATGACTTATGTTTGTTGGGAGATTTTTGATTGCTGATTCAATTTCTTTGCTGGTTATGGGTCTTTCCAAATTTTCTACTTCTTCCTATTTCAGTTTTGGTAGTTTATATGTTTGTAGGAATTTATCCATTTCTTCCAGATTGCCCAATTGTTGGCATATAATATTCCATAATATTCTCTTATAACTGTATTTCTGTGGTGTTGGCTTGATCTCTCCTCTTTTATTCATGATTTTATTTATTTGGGTCTTTTCTCTTTCCTTTCTGATAAGTCTGGCCAGGGGTTTATCAATTTTATTAATTTTTTCAAAGAACTAGCTCTTGGTTTCATTGGACTGTTCTACTGTTTTTTTGTTTGTTTGTTTGTTTCTATATCATTTATTTCTGTTCTAATTTTTTATTTTTCCCCTTCCTCTGCTGGTTTTAGGCTTTATTTGCTGTTCCTTTTCTAGTTTCTTTAGGTGTAAGGTTATTTTGTGTGTTTGAGACTTTTCTTGCTTCTTGAGGAAGCCTGTACTATAATATATTTTCCTCTTAGCAGTGCAATTGCTACATCCCAAAGCTTCTGGACTGCCGTGTTTTCATTTTCATTTGCTTCCATGTATTTCTTTTAATTTCTTCTTTAATTTCCTAGTTAACACATTCATTCTTTAGTAGGCTGTTCTTTAACCTCCATGTATTTGTGGTCTTTCTAAAATTTTTCTCATGGTTAACTCAAGTTTCATTGTGTTGTGGTCTGAAAATATCCATGGTATGATCTCAATCTTTTTGTACTTTTTGAGGCCTGGTTTGTGACCCAGTATGTGATCTATTCTGGGATGTGTACTTGAAAAAAATGTGTATTCTGCTGCTTTAGGATGAAATGTTACAAATATATCTCTTAAGCCCATCTGGTCCAGTGTGTCATTCAAAACCATTGCTTCCTTGTGATTTTCTGCTTAGATGATCTTTCCATTGATGTAAGTGGGGTGTTAAAGTCCCTTATTATTATTGCATTATTATCAATGAGTTTCTTTATGTTTGTTATTGATTTATAAACTTGGGAGCGTAAAGATTTACCATAGTTAAATCTTCTTGTTGGATAGAATGCTTTATTATGATATAGTGCCCTTCTTCATCTCTTATTATGATCTTTGGTCTAAAATCTAGTTTGTCTGATATAAGCATGGCTACACTGGCTTTCTTTTGATGTCCATTAATATGATAGATGGTTCTCATTCCCTTTACTTTCAATATGATGGCATCTTTAGGTATAAATGAGTGTCTTGTAGGAAGCATATAGATGTGTCTTTTTTTTTTTTATGCATTCTGATGTCCTATGTCTTTTGATTGGAACATTTAGTCCATTTACTTATTGGTGATTATTGATAGATATGAATTTAGTGCCATCGTATTACCTGTAAAGTCATTGTTTCTGGAGATTTTCTCTCTTCCTTTCTAGTCTTTGTTACTTTTGATCTTTCCTTCCCAAAGAGTCCCATTTAATATTTCTTCCAGGGCTTATTTAGTGGTCACATACTCCTTTAGTTTTTATATATCTGGGAAACTCTTTATCTCTCCTTCTATTCTGAATGATAGCCTTGCTAGATAAAGTATTCTTGGTTGCAGAATTTTGCCTTTCAGCAAGTTGAATATATTATGCCCCTCTCTTCTGTTCCACCAAGTTTCTGTGGAGAGATCTGTTACTAACTTGATTTGTCTTCTCTTGTGGGTTTGGGATTTCTTTTCCCTTACTGCTTTCAGGATTCTTTCCTTATTTCTGTATTTTGCACATTTTACTATGATATGTGTTGGTGTTGGCCAGCTTTTGTTGATTTTGATGGGAGTTCCCTTTGCCTCCTGGATTTGGATGTCTGTTTCTTTCCTCAGATGATGTAAGTCTTCAGCTATAATTTCCTCAAATAAACCTTCTGCTCCTTTTTCCCTTTCTTCTTCTGGGACTCCTATGATACATATGTTATTATGCTTCATGTAATTGGTGAATTCCCTAAGTCTACATTCATGATCTAGTATTTTTCTTTCCCTCTTCTTTTCAGCTTCATTATTTTCCATAATTTTAACTTCTATATCACTTATTCATTCCTCTGTTTCTTCCATCCTTCTGGTCATTACATCCAGTCAGTTTTACATGTTGATTATAGCATTTTTTATTTCAGGCTGACTTGTTTTTAGGTCTTTTATCTCTGTAATAAGGGTCTCTCTGCTTTCTTCTATGCTTTTCTCAAGCCCAGCTGGTATCCTTATGATTGTTGTTTTAAATTCTGGTTCAGGCATATTACTTATATCTATTTTGATTAACTCCTTGGCCATGACCTCTTCTTGATCTTTCTTTTGGGATAAATTCCTCTGTCTTGGTATTTTGTCTCGGTCTCTGTCTTTTGTGTTAGGAAAACCTGTGTCTGGTCCTATTCCCACAGAGCTGTAGCTTTGCTGCAGTCTATTATCAGTAGACCTGGTGTGTGGGGGAGGTTGTGCTGGTCTTCTGTGGGAGAGGTTGCTGCTTTGGCTCTCAATCACACTTGTCTTATTAAAAAGACACTTGCAAAGTGCAAGGGGGCAAGACTTGGTGTAAGTGGCTCAAGACTCCACTGTGTGCACTGTGCCAGTCGCTGAAGTCCATCTGTCTGATGCGAGAGGTGAAAAATGATATTGGCCTGCTCTTTTTCCTGAAGAGAGGAGTTCATGTCTGCTGTTGTTCAAGAAACCCTCACAGAAGAGCGAGTAATCTCTCTCGTGTCCCAGGCTACTGTCCAATCCCGACCATCACTGTTTCCATGCTGTCCACCTGCCTGGCGATGGCATAGTGCTCCTTTGTTTTATCTCAGGCACATGGCTGGGTTTCAAATATCCTAATTTTAGGGACCTGGCATGGCACAGACCTAGCTAATTCTCTGGGGGAGGGTCTGGCCATGGTATGCCTGGTACAGGTTTGTCCCAGAAAGACAGTTGCAGAATATGCAGGGGATTGAAGTCTATGGTAAAGCACAGCAAAAAGCCAGCATCCAGGTTAGCTGCCCTCAGCAGGTGTCTCTGCTCATATGCTAATGAATGGGGGCAGTTTTATGGTGATTGCCGGCCCTTTTGTCCCCTGAGAGGCAGTGCAGCCTCTCCCAAATGCACTTCAAGAAGGGGAACTGTTTCTCCCAGTGTGACCAAGGGGATCCTCAGAGAATGCTTTCTGCCCCCAGGGCCTCTGTCCTCTTTATCCACAAGAACACCACTACACCTGCCAGGCTCAAACCTGGCAATGGTGTGGACTTCTAAAACTTCAGACTTTCAATTCCACTGCTTATAAAAACTTGGCAATAATCAGCCCCTCTTGTTTTCCCATCAGTGGTTTTGGGGAAATGTTTTTCTTGTGTAATCTCCTGTGTGCTGCCCTATCTCTCTCTCGGTCTCTCTTTCTTTCTCTCCTTTCTCCATGATCAGGACTCCCTACCCTCCACAACACCCATTTCTTTTCTCCCCCAAGTCACATCACCACACCTCCAACTTTCCATGATATGGCCTCTTTTCTCTTTCTAGTTGTTCAGTTTGTTCTCTCAGTCCTCAGATAAATTTGCTGGGTGTTCAGAATGATTTGATAATTATCTAGCTGTGTTCAAGGGACAAGGCAAAAATGAAGTCTTCCTACTATTCCACCATCTTAACTCCTTCTTTTTTCCAAGAAATATATGAATTTGAAACATAGTCTTTCTAAGTATTTGCATACACTTTTAATATCAGGAGAGCAGGTATGAACATGTAGTCATGCAAAAATATACATATATCAGAACTTTCTGTACTTCACTATAGCCAGTACTATAAGAAAGAGTTGATAATGATAGCAATTCCTTAAATGTATGTTTCTCCCCTTGGCCTCCAGAATAAAAATCAGTTCATTTACTACTTAATCAGAGCAGTAGTTTCATATTTTTATTTTCTTCAATGTAGTAAAAATACTTAACACATCTTATTAGATATTTCTCATGCAATTCACATGATAGATCAACACAGCTAAAATATTTTTGCAACAGATCTTTCTACAACATGCATTCATTTTTCAAACCTTGGACTATAATGTGAAATATAAACATGCAATAAAAAGGAAAAATGGTGTCATTATTTGTCATCACAAAAACACATTTAATGATCAAGTAGTTGGTGTAATGTACCTAATGATTCAGGAAATGAGAAGTTAAAGAAAAGAGTACAATTGAAAGAAGAGAGGAAGAAGGCTTAGATGTTCTGAGAGATAATGATGCAGTGACTTTTATCAAAAATAGACTACACAGAAGCAGATGCCCAATTTATCAGGCTACACTACACCAATTTTCATGTTAGACAAGATCAGCGCTCTTAGTCTATAACATCTCTGGGGGAGAAAAC
Source organism: Mirounga leonina (assembly GCF_011800145.1). Taxonomy (NCBI): domain Eukaryota; kingdom Metazoa; phylum Chordata; class Mammalia; order Carnivora; family Phocidae; genus Mirounga; species Mirounga leonina. The sequence continues at coordinate 24,090,954 of NW_023270513.1, forward strand.
TGAAGAATGAAAAAAAAAAAAAAAACTCAAACCATAAGTAATGGTAATAAGAATGGATAATGATTCCTTTAAACATTTATTGACTTTCTACTCTTTGTCATGTGTAGACATAGGTCTTGGAATAGCCATACAAAATGGCTTCTGCCACAAAAGAGCACACAGTCTATTGGAAGAGACAAAGAAGGTGACAAATATAGCAAAGTGCTATTGGTATAGTAATAGAGACTCAAAACTTGTAAGTGAGCTCAGAACCAGGAAATAATTACACTGTCTATGAAGAGAGAGGAGGGTAAGGATGTTTTCATAGAGAATTTGGCTTTTGAATACTGAGCAGGAATTTATAAAGTGTACAGTGCTTGAGGAAGGGCATAATCCCATGGCATCATAATGCAGAATAGCTGGTATCCAGATGAGGGCTGGGACCTATAAGAATAGGAAAAAGAGGGGTGCCTGGGTGGCTCAGTTGGTTAAGCATCTGCTCAGGTCATGATCTCAGTGTCTTGATATCAAGAACTGTGTGGAGCTTCACACTCAGTGGGGAGTCTGCTTGAGGATTTCTCTCCCTCTTTCTCTGCCCTCTCTCCCCCCCTCCACTCATGCTCATGTGCTCTCTCTCTCTAACATAAATAAATAAATCTTTAAAAATATAAGACAAAGAACACTTCTAAGTTTGAGGGTAATGAGCACTTACAAGTGAAATAAGAAAGTGCAAATGATACGGCTATTTCATAATGTGGCTTAAGCCTACAGTATGCAGACATTTTTCACATTACTAACAAGGGTATTTATATTATTATTTTTAAGAATAAGTACATCTTATACAGAAATAAATTATTAAATCTAGATTTGCACTATCCCGACACATTAGTTTTTCTTCCCATCAACTTGGTAACCTTTTTTTTCTGTGTGTGTGTGTGTTTGTGTGTGTGTGTGTATGCATATGTGCATGTGTTTTTGGAGGGTTTTTTACTCTTCTATTCTTTGAATGGAATTCCTTTCTATATTCTGTGATATACTTGCACTTTTCTTCTCTGGCATCACTAAAATCTTCTTTCTAATATTATGTCCCTGTCCTTCCTTATTTTTTATTGTCTGTTTCCAGCCAAATTAATTTTCCTTGAGGAAATTTTCAGAGATCTCTGCCATCCCATGCATTATAAGAACATCAGCAATAGAGAGTATTAATAGGTTCTTCTGAGTGGGGACAGGTGGGAAGAATGGCAAGCTGACTAGGAGAACAGGAGAAGACTGCTTTAGAATGGGGTCTTATGAGGCCAAGTGGGCAGAAAATATCCTCGGAGGAATTAGTACAGCAAGAAAATCCAGAAAAGGGGTGCTTGGGTGGCTCAGTCGTTAAGCGTCTGCCTTCAGCTCAGGTCATGATCCCAGGGTCCTGGGATCGAGCCCCACATTGGGCTCCCTGCTCCGTGGGGAAGCCTGCTTCTCCCTCTCTCACTCCCCCTGCTTGTGTTCCCTCTCTCGCTGTGTCTCTCTCTGTCAAATAAATAAATAAAATCTTAAAAAAAAAAAAAGAAAATCCAGAATATATCACATTCTTGACCAACCTAACACAGGAATACTCTCTCTATGGTGTCTATTATCCACCAGGTTAAACCCTTTAGATATCTGGTATTTCCATTCTCAATGTGGAACTATCTTTTATGTGAAATATCCCTATTGCTCCCCAAGTGCTTCTCTTCCCCTCTACACTGTAAACATTGACCACTTTTCATCTGTTTATTTAAATATTGATCTAATCTAGCTATAAATTTCTCTTCTTAACTTCTTAATTTGCTGGTCCTCAAATAATCAAGAAACATTGTAAAAAGTTTACATAATCTTGAGGACAGATGCTGTAATCCCTATCCTGGTATTGCATGTGCCTAGAGGAAATAGGAAAATGCTTAAAATGGTTCTAGATAATTTCAAAGAGAAAGGCAAAAACTGCTGCCTGAAGCAGAAGGCTGGAGAAGACTGCCTATGTCATCATAAGCAGCTGTTCTCATCCAAAACGGTAGAATGAGGAAGAATTCAGATTCCAGCTGGGTAATGGAAGTGGAGATATTAAATACATAATTTTGATTAAAATCTTTCTTCTGTAAATTTCACACATTTTTTTATAAACATTTTCCTTTTTGGCTTCAATTAAGAGACAACATGGTGTAGGGAGAAAACACACACATACATATAGACACAAATAAAACTGGGGCTATGGATTTTAGCCTCATGCAAGTTTATTTTTTATGACCTTGGGCAAAAATGTACAACTCCAAGGGGTATATGATGCTCACCTAAAAATAGTTGCAAAGTAGATTCTGGGTCAAATTTGGTATATCTCTATGAAAGAGAAAACATATTTCCATTGCCCTGAAGAAAATGTGTTGTATAAATTCATAAAGAATATCGTATTTTTACCTTTATTTTTTAAATTTTATTTTATTATGTTATGTTAGTCACCATACAATACATCATTAGTTTTTGATATAGTGATCCATGATTCACTGTTTTTGTATAACACCCAGTGCTCCATGCAGTACGTGTCCTCCTTAATACCCATCACCAGGCTAACCCATCCACCCATCCCGCTGCCCTCTAAAACCTTCAGTTTGTTTCTCAGAGTTCATAGTCTCTCATGATTCACCTCTTCCTCCAATTTTGCCCCCTTCATTTTTCCCTTCCTTCTCCTAATGTCCTGCATGCTATTCCTTATGTTCCACAAATAAGTGAAACCATATGATAATTGACTTTCTCTGCTTGACTTATTTCACTTAGCATAATCTCCTCCAGTCCCATCCATGTTGATGTAAAAGTTGGGTATTCATCCTTTCTGATGGCTGAGCAATATTCCATTGTATATATGGACCACATCTTCTTTATCCATTCATACATTGAGGGCATCTTGGCTCTTTCCACAGTTTGGCTATTGCAGACATTGCTCCTATGAACATTGGGGTGCATATGGCCCTTCTTTTCACTACACCTGTGTCTTTGGGGTAAATACCCAGGAGTGCAATTGCTGGGTCATAGGGTAGCTCTATTTTTAATTTTTTGAGGCACCTTCACACTGTTTTCCAAAGTGGTTGTACCAACTTGCATTCCCATCAACAGTGTAAGAGGGTTTCCCTTTCTCCACAACCTCTCCAACATTTGTTATTTCTTGCCTTGTCAATTTTTCCATTCTAACTGCTGTAAGGTGGTATCTCAATGTGGTTTTGATTAGAATTTCCCAGATGGTTAATGATGATGAACACTTTTTCATGTGTCTGGTAGCCATTTGTAGGTCATCTTCAGAGAAGTGTCTGTTCATGTATTCTGCCCATTTTTTGACTTGATTATTTGTTTTTTGGGTGTTGAGTTGGAGAAGTTCTTTATAGATCTTGGATACCAGCCCTTTATCTGTAGTGTCATTTGCAAATATCTTCTCCCATTCTGTGGGTGGCCTCCTTGTTTGGTTGACTATTTCCTTTGCTGTGCAGAAGGTTTTTATCTTCATGTAGTCCCAAAGGTTCATTTTTGCTTTTGTTTCACTAGCCTTTGGAGTGGTGTCTTGAAAGAAGTTGCTGTGGCCGATGTCAAAGAGCTTATTGCCTATGCTTATTGCCAAAATCCTCTAGGATTTTGATGGATTCCTGTCTCACATTGAGGTCTTTCATCCATTTTGAGTTTATCTTTGTGTATGTGTTTTAGAGAATGGTCGAGTTTCATTCTACTGCATGTGGCTGTCCAATTTTCCCAGCACCATTTATTGAAGAGACTGTCTTTTTTCCATTGAATATTTTTTCCTACTTTGTCGAAGATTATTTGACCATAGAGTTGAGGGTCTATATCTGGGCTCTCTATTCTGTTCCATTGCTCTATACGTCTGTTTTTGTGCCAATACCATGCTGTCTTGGTGATCACTGCTTTGTAATATAGCTTGAAATTGGGCAACGTGATGCCCCCAACTACGTTTTTCTTCTTCAACATTTCCTTGGCGATTCGGGGTCTTTTCTGATTCCATACAAATTTTAGGATTGTTTGTTCCAGCACTTTGAAAAATGTCATTGGAATTTTGATTGGGATGGCATTGAAGGTATAGATTGCTCAGGGTAGCATAGACATTTTAACAATGTTTATTCTTCCGATCCAAGGGCATGGAATGTTTTTCCATCTTTTTGTGCCTTCCTCAATTTCTTTCATGAGTGTTATGTACTTCCTAGAGTATAGATCCTTTACCTCTTTGGTTAGATTTATTCAGAGGTATCTTATGGTTTTTGGTGCTATTGTAAATAGAATTGTTTCTCTAAATTCTATTTCTACAGTTGCATTGTTAGTGTATAAGAAAACAAATGAATTCTGTGCATTGATTTTGTATCCTGCCCCATTACTGAATTTCTGTATGAGTTCTTGTAATTTGGGGGTGAAGTCTTTTGGGTTTTCCACATAAAGTATCATGTCATCTGTGAAAAGAGAGAGTTTGACTTCTTCTTTGCCAATTTGAATACATTTTATTTTTTTCTGTTTTCTGATTGCTGTTGCTAGGACTTCTAGCACTATGTTGAACAATAGTGGTGAGAGTGGGCATCCTTGTCATGTTCCTGATCTTAAGGGAAAAGCTCACATCCTTTCCCCATTGAGGATGATATTCACTGTGGGTTTTTCATAGATGGATTTAAGAACTTGAGGAATGTTCCCTCTATCCCTATACTCTGAAGAGTTTTAATCAGGAAAGGATGCAGTAGTTTGTCAAATGCTTTTTCTGCATCAATTGAGAGGACCACATGGTTCTTCTCCCTCCTCTTATTAATGTGTTCTATCACATTGATCGATTTGTGAATGTTGAACCACCCTTGCATCCCGGGGACAAATCACACTTGGTCATGGTGGATGATCCTTTTAATGTATTGTTGGATCCTATTAGCTAGGATTTTGTTGAGGATTTTCGAATCCATATTCATCAGGGATATAAGTCTGAAATTCTCCTTTTTGATGGGGTCTTTGCCGGGTTTGGGGATTAGGGTAATTCTGGCCTCATAGAATGAGTCTGAAAGCTTTCTTTCTGTTTCTATTTCTTGAAACAGCTTCAGGAGAATAGGTATAATTTCTTCTTTGAATGTTTGGTAGAATTCTCCAGGGAATCCATCAGGCCCTAGTCTCTTGTTTTTTGGGAAGTTTTTGATCACTGCTTCAATCTTGTTACTGGTTATTGGCCTATGGCTGACAATTTCTTCCTGGTTCAGTCTTGGCAGCTTATAGGTTTCCAGGAAGGCATCCATTTCATCCAGATTGTTCAATTTATTAGCATATAGTTGTTGATAATAGTTTCTAATAATTGTTTCTATTCCCTTTGTGTTAATCATGATCTCTCCCCTTCCATTCATAATTTTATTAATTTGGGTCCTTTCTCTTGTTTTGTGAATAAGTCTGACCAGGGGTTTATCGATCTTATTAATTCTTTCAAAGAACCCGCTTCTAGTTTCGTTGATCTGATCTACTGCGTTTCTGGTTCCTAATTCATTGATCTCTGCTCTAATCTTAATTATTTCTCTTCTAATGCATGGCTTAGGCATTGTTTCTTACTTTTTCTCTAGTTCCTTAAGGTGTAAAGTTAGTTGGTGAATTCGGGATTTTTCTTTTTTTTTTGAGTGAGGCTTGGATGGTTATGTATTTCCCCTTTAGGACCGCCTTTGCAGTATTCCATAGGTTTTGGACTGATGTGTTTTCGTTCTCATTGGTTTCCATGAATTGTTTAAGTTCTTTGATTTCCTGGTTGATCCAAACATTCTGGAGCAGACTGGTCTTTAGCTTCCAAGTGTTTGAATTTCTGCCAATTTTTTTCTTGTGATTGAGCTCCAGTTTTAAAGCATTATGGTCTGAGACTATGCAGGGAATAATCTCAATCTTTTGGTATTGGTTGAGACCTGATTTGTGACCCAGTATGTGGTCTGTTCTGGAGAAAGTTCCATGTGTGCTCAAGAAAGAGTATTCCGTTGTTTTAGGGTGGAACATTCTGTATATACTTATGAGGTCCATGTGGTCCAGTGTGTCATTCAAAGCTCTTGTTTCTTTGTTGATTTTCTGCTTAGATGATCTGTCTATTGCTGAGAGTGGAGTATTGACGTCTCCTACAATTAACATATCAATATAACTCTATTTTTGTTAACAGTTGGCTTATGTAGATGGCTGTTCCCATGTCGGGGGCATAGATATTTACAGTTGTTAGATCTTCTTGTTGGATAGACCCTTTAAGAATGATAGAGTGTCCTTCTCTGTCTCTAACTACAGTCTTTAGTTTAAAATCTAATTTGTCTGATATAAGAATTCCTACCCCAGCTTTTTTTTGAGGTCCACTGGCATGGATGATGGATTTCCATCCCTTCACTTTCAGTCTGGATGTATCTTTAGGTTCAAAATGAGTCTCTTGCCGACAGCATATGGATGGGTCCTGTCTTTTTATCCAATCTGCAACCCTGTGCCATTTTATGGCAGCATTTAGGCCATTCACATTGAGAGTGATTACTGAAAGATATGAATTTGTTGTCATCATGTTGCCCGTGAAGACCTTGTTTTTATAGATTGTCCCTGTAAATGTCTGTTGTAGATCACTCTTGGGGTCTTTCTCCTTTTATGGAACCCTCCTTAATATTTCTTGCAGGGCCACCTTAGTGGTCACATATTTTTTCTGTTTCTGCCGGTCTTGGAAGCTCTGCATCTTTCCATCCATTTGAAATGACAGCCTTGCCAGATAAAGTATTCTTGGCTGCATGTTCTTCTTGTTTAGTACCCTGAATATGTCTTGCCAGCCCTTTCTGGCTTGCCAGGTCTCTGTGGATAGGTCTGACATTATTCTGATGTTCCTCCCTCTGTACTTAAGGAATCTCTGTACTTCAGGAATCTCTTCCCCCTAACTGCGCTTAAGATGGTTCGCTTGGCTCTAAGATTTGTGAGTTTTACTGTTCTATGTCGGGGTGTTGTCCTGTTTTCCTTGATCTTGGGATGGGTCCTCTCTGCCTCTAGGACATGAATATTTGTTTCATTCCCCAGATTAGGGAAGTTCTCAGCTACAATTTGCTCAAATATATCTTCACGTCCTCTCTCTCTCTCCACCCCCTCTGGGATCCCAATAATTCTGACATTGGAACATTTCATGATGTCACTTATTTCTCTGATTCTATTTTCATGGATTCTGAGTTGTTTTTCCCTGGCCTCCTCTTTTCCCTTTTTTATCTATCATACTGTCTTCCAGATCGCTTATTCTCTCTTCTGTCTCAGTTACCCTAGCTGTTAGATTATCTAGATTGGATTGGATCTCATTGATAGCATTTTTAAGTTCTGCCAATTCAGCTTTCATTTCTGCACTTAGAGACTCTATGTTGCCATTAACTGATTTCTCCATTCTAGCCATTGTCTTCACAATTGCTAGCCTGAATTCCATCGCGGGCATTTTGGTTATATCTGCATCCATTTGTAAATCTGTGGCATAAGTCATTATCTCTGAATTCTATTTTGGGGGTTCCTCCTCCTAATCATTCTGTTGATGGATGGTTGAGGGAATGTATAGAGTCCAAATTATTGACCACAACCCAAGCAAGATGCAACCATTTTCAAGGGACCTTAGGGTTGCTTGGCCTCTCGTTTTCCCAGGCTGTCTTCTGGGGGAGGAGCCTGCCACACTGTCTCAGGCAACCCTGTTTGGGCAGAGTTGCCCTACCCCCTGTGGCAGGAGATGGGCTCAGTGAAAACAGGTTTTGGGGGGCTTTTGTTCTCTGGCTGCTTTCCCTGGTGGCTTTCCATGTCTCTTCCAAGAGTCAGAGCAGAAGAGACCATTTCCAACCATCTGGCTCAGAGCAGAGAGATCACAGTCTGTTCTTCAGTGAATTCTCTAGGCCACGCTATCTCTGTTTCTGTCCGTGTTGCTATAAACTGCAGCATCCTGGATTGTGCACACCTCCTCAGCACTCCCAGCCCTCGCCTCCAGGTTGGGCATGGGGGCAAGACTCTACCCTTTGTGCTTCTAAAACCACCAGCCCCCCCAGTTCCCATGCACGGCTCCACTGCTGTGGTTTCCATCTAAAGTTCTTTCCCTGCTGCTACTGGTCTGTGAGTCTGTACCCTGTCTCCAGTGGAGGAGGCTATCGTTCACCGGCGGTGTAGGATCCCCACGGCCAGGCTCCCTTCTGCTGCCGTTTATCCTCCAATATCTGCCCTCAGAATCACGGCTCCCTGCTTTGTACCTCAAAACCAGCCACCTGTGATATTCTGTTTGTAGAGATCCAGATCTATCTTCTTACATCCAAGGCTGATTTTGTGGGTGTTCAGAGTGGTCTGGTAGATATCCAGCTCAGTTCCAGGGACTGGTTGGAATATGGTCCCCTAATCCTCTGCCATCTTTTCCCCTCCTTTTTTTTTTTTACTTTTTTTTTTTTACCTTTAAATAAACAGGGATATTAACTGAAAGTAGAGACATAGAAGATGGTATTTAACAAATTAGAAATAATATAATTTTGAGTATATAATAATTGTAAAGTTAACTTATGGTACATATTTACAGAAAATGTGGCTGTGGTCTGTTGCAATAAATGATAGGTTTAAAAAATTGAGAATTATTAGAAGAAATCAGGATGGTGTAGTGGAGAATAAATTTAATAACAAAGGCATTTTGAAACAAGACAGAAAGTCTATAAACCATAAAAGAAAAGATTTACTAATTGGAATTTTAAAATCTCTGTATGACTTAAACACCATCAGTATAACTCAATAGCAAATTATATAATTGGAATGTATATTTTCATCATGTATAACAGAGGGAAATAAAATCCATATATATGGGGCATCTGGGTAGTTCAGTTGGTTAAGTGTCTGCCTTTGGCTCAGGTCATGATTCCAGGGTCCTGGGCTTGAGCACCACGTAGGGCTCCTGGCTTGGCAGGGAACCTGCTTCTCCCTCTCCTCTCCCCTTGTTCTCTCTCTCACGATCTCTGTCTCTCTTGCTCAAATAAAAAAATCTTTAAAAAATAGTGTCCATATATTAAGAGTTTTTATAATTCAATAAAAAATAAAACTACCTGATGGAAAATTTGTCATGTACATGAAAATAATATTTATAGAAGAAATGCAAAGTCAATAAACATGACAAGGAAATCATTCTCATCAATAATCAAAAAATTAAAATTAAAACAACATAGTATTTTTCTTTTTTTTTTAAGATTTTATTTATTTGCGAGAGAGAGAATGAGAGACAGAGAGCATGAGAGGGAGGAGGATCAGAGGGAGAAGCAGACTCCCTGCTGAGCAGGGAGCCCGATGCGGGACTCGATCCCAGGACTCCAGGATCATGACCTGAGCCGAAGGCAGTCGCTTAACCAACTGAGCCACCCAGGCGCCCAGTATTTTTCTTTTTTCAAAAAGATTTTATTTATTTATTTGACAGAGAGAGAGAGACACACAGTGAGAGAGGGAACACAAGCAGGGGGAGCGGGAGAGGGAGAAACAGGTTTTCCGCTGAGCAGGGAGCCAGATGCAGGGCTTGATCCCAGGACCCCAGGATCAAGACCTGAGCCGAAGGCAGACGCTTTAATGACTGAGCCACCCAGGTGCCCCTAAAACAACATAGTGTTTTTCACCTATAAGTAAAGGGGTACTCTCACAAAGTACTGACAGATATGTAAATAATTACAGATTTTGGCATATAAATGAACATATTTAAAAAGAACAAGATTTCTGTTACAAGAACTGTCTGTCCTGCAGAAAAGCACTCATGCATTTAAAAGCCTATGGATAAGGATAGTCACTGAAGTATTGTTTTATTAGAAGAATATTTGAAACATCTTAATTTTCCAAAAACAAGTAGCTGATTAAATAATTTTTGTACATACAAATATGCAGCCCTTAGAAAGTATGAGATGAAACTACTGTCAAGAACTGTCAGGGGTCTGAGATTTCACACTACTTGAAAGTTAATGACTTGGTGTTCCACAGGTGTTGGCAGAAGGCATGAAACTCCTGGGTCAAAGTCAAATAATTTTACTATTCATAGCACAGCGAGCATCAAGAAATGTTCATATAGTTTCCCCTAAGGAGGTGCTACAGAGAGACTTGCTTGGATGCTACCCATATAGTAGGCTTGTATCACAGAGGAGGAATCTGGAGTTTAGGGACTAGGATCTTATATAATGGGTTGTAAAAAAACTTGCTGGAAATTTGCCCTGAAGGGAAATGTTACCTTTATTATTTTATTATAGTGGACAGTGAACAGACCTTCTCCCCTCCCTCCCCCCCCCTGGAGGGAGACATCTCTATCTTCCAAAGCTGTTTTCTCTACACACATTCTTGAAAAAGTAATTTTGAACAAAAAACAGTATCTCTGCTTTCAAGTTGTGTAGAAACAAGAGACCCATGGAAAATTGTCCCCCAACAATATCCATCTCTCATTTCTACACCATTTTGGAATCTGTCAAATTTCCCCATGAATATGCCACTATTCTAATTTGACCAACAAGAATAGAATTAACTTGTCCTATATAGAATTTAATTGAGGTTACTATAAATAGGGTTCCAAGCCTAAAGATGAACCCACCATGCAGTACTGCCCTCAACTATGTGCTTTCCCCATTCTCAAATTCCTGAATCCAGTTAAGCAAATACAATACCCATCCAGGGTCTACCTTAGAAAGTGTCTTAGTCTGCTTAGGCTGCCATAACAAAATGCCACAGACTAAATGACTCAAATGACAGAAATTTATTTTCTGACAGTCTGGAGGCTAGAAGTCCAAGATCAAGGTTCTAATCAATTTGGTTTCTGGTAAGAGCTCTCTTCCTGGCTTTCAGATGGCCACCTTCTTGCTGAGTTCTCACATGGTCTTTTCTCTGTCTGTGTTCATGCGCCAGGCTGGGGGGAGGGCAGGAGCATGAGCTCTCTGGTATCTTTTTTCATAAGAACATTAGTCCTATCAGAGCAGGGCTTCACCTTTATGATCTCATTTTAACTTAATTACTTCTGTAAAGGCCCTATCTCCAAATACCATCACACTGGGGGGTTAGGACTTCAACATATGAATTTTGGGGGCAGGAGAGACACAAACATCCAGTTCCTAACAGAAAGCCAGGCACATTTACTCTACTATAAAAAAAAGTACTCTGAAGTATTTTTGTATTGACCTTTCTACTTGCCCCAAAGTACTAATACAATTACAAAAGGATGTGATTATACAGAATCCACTTTGGTTCATAAAGAGGAAATCTAGGATAACTCTATCTTCTATAATAATCCTGTCCAGCGATTTGAGACTGACTTTCATGCCTTCCAGGGCCAAGGTACTCTTTCCTTAATATTTGAAGTCCTCTTATAACCACCCCTACAAATCATCATGTTTACACAGAGAAGCAAGTTAATGCCTGGTTTCCACACAAGAAGTACAGAGGGTACATATGATATCCATGGAAAGAAAGCATTGTTTACAATGGGTGAGGCTCCACCAATGGGGTCTACATTAATCAGAGAGCAAGTTTATAGTGCCTCCAGTGTGGCCTGTTGGCCAACTGGCAAACCCTAACGTTCCAAATGCAGTTTAATAATTGAACTGTTTTTGAAGGGTCTGCCTGAAGGCAGTCAGTTAAACCTGTGCTTTATGCCTATCATCAGCAAGGTGGCAATCATCCACCCAACAGAATGACTGAGAAAGAGGAACATCTGAGATTATGCATAGGAGCTGCAGCCATCTCCTGTTGTTTCTGATAGACTTCTCAGTAAGGTTAAGGGAAATAGTGATTAATTCATGGTTGGAGCTAGCTAAGGGTATGGAAGACCCACTAATCAGTTAAATTTCAGCTGCTAGCAAGAGTTAGGGAGAGCAGCACAAGGGCATTTTCATTCATGACAGAGACTCCAGGGGTGGTTCTGAAAGACAAAAAAAAATCATTAATATTTTTCTGTCTCTCATATCTTTCAACATGTAAGATGTTCCTCTCCCCCATCTTCACTGTATCAGTATATTCTATTCCCGTAGCCATACTTTACCTTTTCAAAAATCATCTCCTGTTCACACCCAGACTTTTCATATGGAAGAGTCAAATGCAAGAGGGGCAAGAATATTTTTATAAAATTTAAGCAGAATTGCATTTGAATCCTCTAGACCCCTTTTGTCTAGGCTGTCACCTGGAGAGTGCATCAATTATGTCAGCCTTGGTCTATTGTTGGAGGAGAGAATGACATACCATGTTCAGGAATGATCAGGGCAGAATCCCAAATTTTCAGTATAGGGCATTATAATGATTCTCCACTCCTTTTGTCCTGATTATTTTCCAGAAAGCTGCTGAGAAGAGATGATCTCTTTGTGGAAAAAGGTGATTTTAGTGACAAAACTGCCTTACTAAAATGTGCAGATGAGAAGGAGATAAGAAAGATTGAGAAATCTTTTTGAGATGATTTTTGAAGAGGTCAGCAATAATAGATACCTAGGGATGGTGAAAAACATGAAACATCCATCAGTCCATTGTTGAGTCACTTCTGTGAAAAAACAGTACACCATTGTCAGACTGAATATATGACACACATTAATCTTAAGGGCTATGATGGCATGACAGGAATCATCTAATCAAAGTGGAACAGAAACTCTATAGTCTGAAAAAGTGTAAATAGCATACACTTAGCTTTGAGGAAGGTTCAAAAGTTCGTATAGTCATTCTATTATAAGTGGGCAGGTAAATGTGACTTGTGCTATGTGGATTCTCCCACCATGAAACAACTAGGTTGACTTTTGACAGGGATCACAAGTCTGACATGTGGTGGTAGTTTCTTCAACAGAAAAACAGAGTTCTTTATTTTGTACCCTGCCTATGATGGTGGTTGTGTTGCCAGCTTGGTGTCCCACTTGGTGACAGATTCAGGCAGCATTGTTGGCAATCTGATCAGTACAGACTTAAACAGCAGCTTAATTTTAGTCTCATGAGAGAATGGGCCCTCACATGGCATCACATGCATGACTCTCACAGTTTGTTCAGTAGTCTTTACTTGTTTATATAGCTTGCAGCCCCAAAGAGGGAAGTAGTTAATCTGCCAGTCTCTAGTTTTCTAAGTGGCAACTCAACAGCTAGGTCATTGGTGACAGTAAAAATATAACAAGTTTCATCAAGAAGAGTTTTGGCCAGAGGCATGAGAACAGACTTTAGTTTTGTCTTCTGAATGGGGTAACCATATCCATTTTCAGTTCTATATAGGTGGAGTTGAGGTTTAACAGCTACTACAGTCCAGTGGATGCTATCGTTTCAGATTAGCTTATCAGTGAAGATGGCCCAGGCATTTGGGGAAAACTATGAATTCAGGGCCTCATTGAACCAGCAGTTTTCCTTCAGGTGGCAGAGTGAGCAATAAATTTTCCCCCAAAGGGATAGCTGTCACTTTTTTTTTTTTTAATGTAAAAGCAAGATTCTGCTGGGACCAGGCTGGCTACATTATTGAATAAACTATTTCCATTTAAAAAGTGAGTCTTGGGGCTTCCTCAGCTTATTAGTCATTGAATCTGACTTGATCCACCCAAGTGAGTGGAAAATAAAAACTATCAGGCTGGAGAGTCACAGGATTTCCTTGGATCAAGTGTTCAGTTTTGACAAAATCCCCAATAGCAATTTATTAGCTGTTTTTCAAAAGAAGTAATGAATCCAAAACCCCAAAGTTGTCTCCACATGGAGACTGCTTCCCTTCCTCAGATGGTCTGATTGGAAAAATCATGAGTCATAAAGACTTATAGCTCAAAGGTGTCAATAGGGTTATGGGCCCTAAATGTACTAGCATTTCTCTATGTGTGGCTTTTTTTCTAGTTGGAATAATCTTCTCTGATAAAAGAGGAAAGGAAGCACAAGCATGTAACATCAATCTCTATTATACATGTAAATGTAGAGGCAAGAGTAACATTAAATGAACCAAAAGGACCCCACACATAAAGTCATGTTAGCTTTGCTTCCCTACTGTAAACCCAGTCAAAATTCCATCAGTTGAATCTGAGCCCCCTTTCCCCTGGTACCCTGATCAGGAAGGATGTTGAGCTGGGCTCCTGTATCCAACAGAGGCATCAAAGTTTTAATCTTTCTCCTTTCTAAAGTTCCCTAGAAAGTTATTTGGGTGCCTATAGTCCTTGAGCCTCCTTGAGGTCAAGCTCCATGCTTAATTATCTTTGCACTTAAAGAAACTAAGGCTACAGTAAAAAGGGGAAAGAGGAAACAGGGGACATGGAGGAAAGGAATGCCTGCATGTAAGTATAGAAAACATTGTCAGTTTTGAGAAGTGGGCAGGTGCTCATGGCTTAACTAAATGAACTTCTAATGTTTTAGATCCACCCACAATTCTATATTTCATTGTTGTCATCACTTATTTCACCTTTGGGGATCTCCTGACTCAGTTGACCAATAATTATCTCTCCAAATAAGGTTGAAGGAATCATAAAAACGAAGTTATGTTGAGCCATGGTAATTTGAAAGGCAATGAATTTATAAGTTACTTACCTCTTCAAACATTATAGACTCTGTTTTTGAATTTTTATATTGGAATACTTATTCTGTTCCACTGATCTATGTGTCTGTTTTTGTGCCAGTTCTATACTGTCTTGATGATTACAGCTTTGTAATAGAGCTTAAAGTCTGGAATTGTGGTGCCACCAGCTTTGGTTTTCTATTTCAACATTCCTCTGACTACTCAGGGTCTTTTCTGGTTCCATACAAATTTTAGTATTATTTCCCCATTGGGGATGATATTCTCTGTGGGTCTTTCATATATGGCTTTCATGATATTAAGGTATGTTCCCTCTATCCTTACATGGCAGAGGGTTCTTATCAAGAAAAGATGCTGTTTTGTCAAATGTTTTTCTGCATCAATTGAGAGGATCATATGGTTCTTGTCTTTTCTTTTATTAATGTGATGTATCACGCTGATTGATTTGTGAATGTTGAACCACCCTTACAGCCCAGGAATAAAGTGCACTTGGTCATGGTGAATAATCCTTTTAATGTACTGTTGGAGCCTATTGGTTAGTAACTTGGTGAGAATTCTGGCATCCATGTTCATCAGGGATATTGGTCTATAATTCTCCTTTTTGTTGGGGTCTTTGTCTGGTTTTAGGATCAAGGTAATGGTGGCCTCATAGAGTGAGTTTGGAAGTTTTCCTTTCATTTCTATTTTTTTGAAACAGCTTCAGAAGAATAGGTATTAGTTCTTTAAATGTTTGGTAGAAGTCCCCTGTAAAGCCACCTGGCGCTGGACTCTTATTTATTGGGAGGTTTTTTATTACTGCTTCAATTTCCTTGCTGGATATGGGTCTGTTTAGGGTTTTTTATTTCTTCCTGTTTCAGTCTTGGTAGTTTATAAGTTTCTAGGAATGCATCCATTTCTTCGGATTGCCTAATTTGTTGACATATAGTTGCTCATAATACATTCTTAAAATTGTTTGTATTTCCTTGGTGTTGGTCCTGATCTCTCCTCTTTCATTTATGATTTTATTAATTTGGGTCCTTCCTCTTTTCTTTTTGCTAAGTCTGGCTAGGGGTTTATCAATCATTAATTCTTTCAAGGAACCAGCTTCTAGTTTGTTGATCTGTTTTACTGTTCTTTTGATTTCCATTTCATTGATTTCTGCTCTAATCTTTATTATTTCTCTTCTCCTGCTAGGTTTAGGCTCTATTTGCTGTTCTTTTTCAACATCCTTTAGGTGTAAGGTTAGCTTGTGTATTTGAGACTTTTCTAATTTCTTGAGAAAGGCTTGTATTGCTATATACTTCCCTCTTAGGACTGCCTTTGCTGCATCCCAAAGGTTTTGAACAGTTGTGCTTTCATTTTCATTTCTTTCCATGATTTTTTAAAATTCTTCTTTAATTTCCTGGTTGACCCATTCATTCTTTAGTAGGATGCTCTTTAGCCTCCATGTTTTTGAGTTTTTTCTGACTTTCCTCTTGTGATTGAGTTCCAGTTTCAAAGCATTGTGGTCTGAAAATATGCAGGGAATTATCCCAGTCATTTGGTATCTGTTGAGATGTGATTTGTAACCCAGCATGTGATCTATTCTGGAGCATGTTCCATGTGCCCTCAAGAACAATGTGCATTCTGTTGCTTTAGGATGGAATGCTCTGTATATATCTATGAAGTCCATCTGGTCCAGTGTGTCATTCAAAGCCCTTATTTCTTTGTTGATTTTATACATAGATGATCTGTCCATTGCTGTGAGTGGGGCATTGAAGTCCCCTACTATTATTGTATTATTATCAATGTGGTTCTTTAATTCAGTTATTAATTTGTTGATATAATGGTTTCTCCCAAATTAGGGGCATAAATATTTATAACTGTTAGATCTTCTTGTTGGATAGAACCGTTAGGTATGATATAGTGTCCTTCTTCATCCCTTACTACAATCTTCGGTTTAAAATCTAATTTGTCTGATTTGAGGATTGCTACTCCAGCTTTCTTTTGATATCCATTAGCATAATAAATGGTTCTTCATGCCCTCTCATTTTCAATCTGGAGGTTTCTTAGGGTCTGAGATGAGTCTCTTGTAGACAGCATATGGATGGGTCTTGCTTTTTTATCCAATCCGATACCCTGTGTCATTTGATTGGGGCATTTAGTCCATTTACATTAAGAGTAACTATTGAAACATGAATTTAGTGCCGTTGCATAACCTATAAAATCACTGTTTCTGTGTATTGTCTCTGTTCCTTTCATCTATGTTACTTTTGGGCTCTCTCTTTGCTTAAAGGAATCCCCCTTAATATTTCTTGCAGGGATGATTTAGTGGTCACATATTCTTTAAGTTTTTGTCTGTCCTGGAAGCTATCTCCCTTCCATTCTGGATGACAACCTTGCTGGATAAAGTATTCTTGGCTGCATGTTTTTCTCATTTACTACCCTGAATATATCATGCCAGTCCTTTCTGGCCTTCCAGGTCTCTGTGGATAGGTCTACTGCCAGTCTAATGTTTCTAGCCTTGTAGGTTAAGAACTTCTTGTCTCAAGTGGCTTTCAGGATTTTCTCTTTATCTCCCAGATTTGCACATTTCGCTATTATATGTTGGGGTGTTGATCTATTTGTATTGATTCTGAGGGGGTTCTCTGTGCCTTTTAGACTTGAATGCCTATTTCCTTCCCCAGATTAGGGGCGTTCTCAGCTATAATTTGCTCAAATATACCTTCTGCCTCTATCTCTCTCTTTCCTCTCCCTGTGGGACCCCAATAATTCTAATATTGTTTCACTTTATTGTATCACTGATCTCTTGAATTCTCCCCTCTGTGGTTCAGTAATTGTTTCTTTCTCTTTTGCTCAGTTTCTTTATTCTTCATAATTTTATCTTCTATATCACTTCTCTCTTTTTTCCTCATTTATTCTAGCATTAAGAGCCTCCATGTTGATTGCATCTCAGCAATACACTTTATGATTTTAACCTGATTAGATCTTAGTTCTTTTATTTCTCCAGAAAGGGATTCTCTAGTGTCTTCTATGATTTTTTTCAAGGCCAGTTAGTATCTTTAAAATCACTGTTCTGAGTTCTAGCTCCAACATTTTACCAATATCCATATTTTTTTAAGTCTCTGGCAGTGAGTACTGCCTCTTTTTCTTTTTTCTGGGAATTTTTCCTCTGGTCATTTTGTCCAGAGATGAATAGATGAATGAGGGAACAAAAAAGAAATAAAAAAATAAAAATATCAACCATAATCCCAGTGAAACATACACTAGGCAAATCAGAAGAGATCAGAAACCAAAAAAGGAAAAAAAGCGGAAAAAGAGAGAAAATATATTATATATAATTGAATACAAAGAAAGCCAAAAATGAAAAATATATCTATAAAATGTAAATGTAAAAATGAAGATTAATAAAAGACTTTAAAAAAGAGTTGATAAAATAAGGTCACTGAAAAGGAAAAAAACATAAACAGAAAGATTAAAGTATCATGAGAGGGGTGCTTAGGTGGCTCAGTCGTTAAGCGTCTACCTTCAGCTCAGGTCATGACCCCAGGGTCCTGGAATCAAGCCCCCCATTGTGCTCCTTGCTCAGTGGGAAGCCTGTTTTTCTCTCTGCCTGGTCCCCCTACTTGTGCACTCCCCCTCTCTCTCTCTCCTTCTCCCTCTCTCTCTTACTGTCAAATAAATAAGTAAAATCTTAAAAAAAATAAAGTATCATGAGAAAAACCTCCAATTCTATATGCTATTTCTCCCTAGTGAAGGAGTTTTTCAGTTCTGTGTGATCCATAAACTTGGTATTAGCCTGATGTTTCTGCTGGTCTTCTGGGGGAGGGCCCTGTTACTCTGATTCTCAGGTATCTTTGCCTAGGCAGAGTGGCATCACTCTTTGCCAGGGGGCAAGGTTCAGTGTAAGTTGCTTTGGGTTGCTCTATGTGGATTTTGTTCCCTGCAGACTTTTTGTGACACTTTAGAGATGAAAAAAATAAAATAAAAATGGTGGCATCCTGATCTCCAGCCCCAGAACAATCATGGCCTCTACTCTTCAGTGCACCCTCATGGAAAAAGGGTCAGTCACTTTTGTGTGCACCAAACTCTGCAGACACCAGCAGTGAACATCTGTACCGATCCTTCCAGGGGAGGGACAGGGGTCTCACTCTGGCCCCCACTCTTTCTGGGCCCCTGCTCCAGGAGCTATTGCCTGATCCTACTGGCACCTGCACTGTTCCTCCCAGGGAAGGAGTAGGTTCTCACAGAAGTTTTGTTGCTTCCTGGGCCCCTGCTTGGAGAGTGGTTGCCCAATCATGCTGCAGTAAATGGCTTATGGCAACAGCTAGCTGAGAGGCCACTCCAGAGCTTGCTAATTGTAGCTGGTTTCCCAGCTCCAATGCTTGGGAACTCTGCCACACTCAGGCACCCCTGTTCTTTCTGTGACCCCAGGGATCCTGAGGTCACACTGTCTTACCTAGGATTCTGCCCCACTTCACCACCTGAGCACCTTTCAGGTAGGGATGTCCCTCACAGGAGCAGACTTCTTTTTTTTTTTTTTTTTTAAGATTTTATTCATTTATTTGACAGAGAGAGAGAGAACAAGTAGGCAGAGAGGCAGGCAGAGGGAGAGGGAGAAGCAGGCTTCCCGCTGAGCAGGGAGCCTGATGCGGGGCTCAATCCCAGGACCCCGGGATCATGACCTGAGCCGAAGGCAGCAGCTTAACCAACTGAGCCACCCAGGCGCTCCCAGGAGCAGACTTCTAAAAATTCTGATTTTGCACTCAGCTGCTGTATCACTTTCTGGTAGCCAACTTCCTGAGGTTCCCTCCCTCTGCGGTTTATCTCCCAATATATCCCCTCAGATTTACTTCTCTGCACCTCCTATCTTGCAAAAAGTGGTCAATTTTCTATTTGTAGAAATGCAGCAATTATTTTCTTAGATCTCAGGTTGAATTCACAGATGTTCAGAATGATTAGATATCTAGCTGAATTCAAGGAACCAGATAAAATGAGGGTCCCTTCTCTTCCACCATCTCCCCACCTTTCTTATTTTTATTTTTTTAAAGATTTTATTTATTAACTTGGTGGGGCATGAGCAGGGGGAGGGGCAGAGGGAGAAGCAGACTCCCCACTGAGCAGGAAGCCCAACACAGGGCTGGATCCCAGAACCTCAGGATCACAGGCTGAGCTAAACGCAGATGCTTAACTGACTAAGCCACTCAGGTGCCCCTGGGGATGTTTTTTAAAGTCTTGTTATTATTTACTGTCTGAGTAAACTTTTGGTACCCAGTGTGCAAAGGCTAAGAGTAGAGAGAGAAATATTTCCTTCTCCAAAGACAACACACATGAGCTATGAATTGTATGTGATACTATTTTTCTGTCTCATTCATTCCACTTCTTAGATTCAAAGTCAGCTCTATGATGGTCCTTGTTTGGGGGTTTAAGTCATACCCAACAGTTAAAGACAACAACCACTTATCTCAGAAGATTAGACTTATATTGATTTATACATTTTTATTTATTCAATGCTATAGATTTCCACCACCCTATTTTTATCATTGGATCACCCTTTAAACACAATTGTTATTTGGAGAATATTGGGTGAGACATTTAACATCTAAAATGTTAAAAAGTGTCACAAATATCAGCTACCTATTGATGCATAACAAATGATCCTAAATTAACAGCTTAACACTACAAACATTTATAGTTTTGGTGGGTCAGGAATTCAGGTATGGATTTTCTGGGTTCTCCATTTCAATCTCTCATAAAGTGAAATCAGATGTCTGCAAGGACTTGGGTCTTATCTGAAACCTCCACCAGGGAAGGATATGTTTATAAGCTCGCTTATGTGGTTGTTCTTAGGATTCAGTTCCTTGGAGAGCATTTAACTGATTTGTTTCCTCACTGGCTGTCAGTCAGACTGCCCACAGTTTCTTGCCATGTATACCCTTCCATAGAGCAGCTCCCAACTGAGCAAAAAGAAAGAGCCAGAGAGAAAGAACATGAGCAAATTAGAAGTCCTAATTTTTGTAACCTAATCTTTAAAGTGACATCTGTTATTGCTTACTATATTCTATTTATTAGACACAAGTCACTTGGTTTAGCATATATTCAAGGGGAAGTGATCACACAAGGTCATAAATATCAGGAGTCTGGCTCCATTGAGGACTAGCTCAGGAGCCACCTACCACAGTGTGTTATGGGAAATGGATAAATGTGTTATTTTAAATCTGTATTTCTAAAGCTTTGACCAGTAAAGCCCATATTTAGAGAGAGTAGTAAAAAATATTAACTTTCATAAAAATGTGTTCTTTGCTGAACTTGAAAATACAGAAAAACAGAAATAAATCACTTACATAATCCTACTCCCAAGATACAATCAATGCTGCTTTCCCATATTTACTTCCAGGCTTTTTTTTTTTTTTTTCTTTTCCTTCTAAAGATTTTTTTAAATTTATTTGTCAGAGCGAGAGAGAGCACAAACAGGGGGAGCAGCAGGCAGTGGGAGAAGCAGGCTCCCTGCTGAGCAAGGAGCCTGACACAGAACTGGATCCCAGGACTCTGGGAATCATGACCTGAGCTGAAGACAGATGCTTAATGAGCTGAGCCACCCAGGTTTCCCCAGTCTTTTTTTCTATAGTGTTTTTTTGAATTTAAATTAAATTTAATTAACATATAGTATATTAGTAGTTTCAGAGGCAGAATTTAGTGATTCATCAGTTGCATATAACACCCAATGCTCATTACTTCAAATGCCCTCCTTAATGCCCAACACCCAGTTACCCCATCCCCCACCCACCTCCCTTCCAGCAACCCTCTGTTTGTTCCCTATAGTTAGGAGTCTCTTATGGTTTGTCTCCCTCTCTGTTTTCATCTTATTTTTCCTTCCCTTCCCCTGTGATCATCTGTTTTGTTTCTTAAATTCCACATATCAGTGAAATCATATAGTATTTGTCTTTCTCTGATTTATTTTGTTTAGCATAATACCCTCTAGTTCTATCCATGTCATTACAAATGGCAAGATTTCATTCTTTATGATGGCTGCATAATATTCCATTATGTGTATGCATGTGGAATGTGTGTGTATATATTACATCTTCTTTATCCATTCATCTGTTGATGGACATCTTGGCTCTTTCCATATTTTGGCTGTTGTGGGCATTGCTCATATAAACATTGGGGTGCATGTGCCCCTTCAAATCACTATGTTTTTATCCTTTGGCTAATACCTAGTAGTGCAATTCCTGGATCATAGGATAGCTCTATTTTTAACTTTTGAGGAACCTCCATAATGTTTTCCAGAGTGGCTGCACCAGTTTGCATTCCCACCAAAAGTGTAAGAGGTTCCTCCTTTCTCCACATCGTCACCAACATCTGTTTTTTCCTGAGTTGTTAATTTTAGCCATTCTGTCTGGTGTGAGGTGGTATCTCATTGTGGTGTTTTTTGTTTGTTTCCACAAGCCCATAATAATATTGCATATCAAATCATATAGTTTGCTTTTTCTACTTATCAGGATAAGAATACACACATTTTTTTATAAACTCTTTGCAATTATTTTAATTTCTATATGATAGCCCAATGAATAAACATGCCATCATTTACTGAAGTCTATACCTAAATTTTTATATTTCTATTATTTTCATATTTGCTATCATAAATCAACCTATGATTGAAGTTAAAATTTTCAGATTATGATATACTTCTAAATGACAGAGGATTCTGAATATATTTTAAAAATAGGGCTAAAAAAAGGCAAGAAAGGAGACCATTAAGTTGGTTAAAAATCTATGTAAAGAAGTAAAATACACATGGGAAAGACCCAGAAAATAGAAAACAAATCATTAACAAAAATACAAGAAATACCTTAACTGTGTACATTTGAACAGTAAAACAATATACATTATAAGTAAAACATAAACAAGAGTATCTGATGCATGCTGAATAAAATAAATAAATAACTGAATCCTTGGCTGGTGTAGTAGAAAAATGAATGGCAGAATACTGAACTAAGAATGGCTAGATATTGATGGAAAATTTACAGAAATTAAGAAGATAAACTAAAAAGTGTAAGCAGTTATTAATTGCAATCTATGGCTATTTAACAAACTGACTATTGCAGTCCTATTATCTTTCATTTTCAAATGTACATATTCAAGTGTTAAAAGAGCATAAAATGATCATCTTTTGGAAAAAAATATGTACATTATTTCATATAACCTTTGTTTCTACATCTGAAGTTTTTTTTTTTTTTAAAGTTGATCACAAAATGAAGCTCTTAAAAATAATACTGATCTATACGAGTCATACTATTATTTATCGACCAAAATAATTCAACCTGTGTTATGTCACATATATCTTCAGAGAGAAAGAAAAGCCAAATGTTTTCCAATGAAAGAAAGTAAATATTGAAGTGCCTGGGTGGCTCAGTCGGTTAAGAGTCTGCCTTCGGCCTACGTCATGATCTCAGGGTCCTGAGATCCAGCCTGACATGGGGCTCTTCACCCAGTGGGGAGTCTGCTTCTCCCTCTCACCCTCCCTCTTCTCTCTCAAATAAAAAAAAAAATTAAAATAAATATTTCAATTTTTATACCTCAGTTATCTGAATAATTGATATCAAAAATATATTTGTTGATTTAATTATTTTCATATTTATGCTTCTGTGAACAAAATATATGCCAGTGGTATGATATGGCTAGACTATCAAGAAAAATAACTATTGATTTCAGTAAAATTCTGTTTTAGTAATGTCAGAGAGAGAGAAAACACTAAACTCAAAACTTTTGAAAAGAAGACCTATTTTACATATCAAGGATTAGTACTTTTGATGGAAGGGACAAGGGCTTATAAAAAGCTTCTTTCTTTATTTGTTTTTCTCCTCTACCGCCAAATCATTATGTTATGGCAGGTGCATTTTTTTATTGAAGTATAATTAACATTCAGTGCTATATTATTTTCAGGTGTACAATATAATGATTTAAAATTCTATTCATCAAAGTTAAGTGTACTCTTAGTCCCCTTTATCCATCTCATCCATCTTCCCCCTCACCTCCCCTCTGACAACTATCAGTTTTCTTTCTGTATTTAAGTCTGATTTTTTGTCTCCTTTTTTTGTTCATTTGTTTATTTTTTAGATTCCATATATGAGTGAAATCATATGTATTTGTATTTCTCTGTGTGTCCTATTTTGCTTAGCATTATACCCTCTAGGTCCATTCATTTGTTGCAAATGACAAGACCGTATTCTTTTTTATGGCTGAGTAATATTCCATTATATATATACACACACATATATATACACACGATATATACATATATATCGTATATATATATATATATATATATATATATATACACATACACACACACATACACACACACATATATATACACACACACAATGGGTGAATTTCAATCAGCCATAAGCTCCTTTTGGAAGGTATCTTTCTAGAGCTGGGGGTAAAGACTGGGAATAGCAGAGAGGAAAGAATGTTAATGTAGGAAGTTTAGGGCTGGCTCTGGCTCTGAAAGAGTCTTCAGAACAGGTGGGTAAAGGTGATCATTATGGTTCCTCCCTGGTCCATCCCAGTTTGAGAAAATAGGAATGCAAAATGGTGTACAGAATAGAAACAAATCCCAGAAACCCTCTTCTTTACCTTTTACTATAGATATTTTATGTCTTCCTCAATTGTCCCATCAGGGAAATCTTCTCTATTCTCATTTAAGTCAAATTCTGCTATGGTATGCTTATATAGCATGATATATCTCTAACTTTTAGCACTTATTACATTTGTTAATTTGCATGTATTATTATTATCATTTTGATTGTTATTTATCACCCTCATTAGCCTGCAAGCTTCATTAGGATAGGGGTCTTGCCTTTCTCTTTCTTCCCCCCACCATTATTTTTTTCTTTTCTTCCTTCTTGTCTACCTCTTTTTCTTTTTCTTTCTCCCTTTCTACCTCCAGTCCTTCCTTCTTTTTATTTTTTTCTGTTTTCCTTTGTATCCAGTTAGCACAATGTTTGCTACTTAGCAGGCAGACGACGATATTTTTTGAATGAATAAATGCTTGTGAGATGTATTTGGGCCCCTTCTATTATATCTTTAGAAATTTATCAGGGTGGTAATCATAAGGAATTATAAAGAACAACATAAGAAACAGGAACACCTACAATAATCATCTAGGTTAATTGATCCCATAGATGGTTTGTAGATAGTACTGTGATTATACCTATTAGTGATTTGTCAGCCTGATGGATTATAATCACTAGTTTTTCTTTTTTCTTTTTTTTTCTTCTTTTCTCTTCTTTGTTGCTGTTGTTGTTTTGTTTTGTTTTTTTTGCAAAGGTAGTTCCAGGTTCATGTTTTTCTGAAATAGAGATACAGAAGAGAGAGCAGAACCATTTCATTTAAACTGGAAATCTGATTTCCATTTCTGTCACTCAGAACCACGTTTTGAATTCCAATTCAGGTATCAATCTGACATGAAAGTATAGATACAATGCTTCAGGAAATATAAATGGATCCAGAATTTTTTTGCACATATCATAGATATATGGTTTGTGTAGTCTTACCACAAATCAAAAGCATTTGTGAGAAAAACATAGAACTATGGAGAATTCCTAAATTACTTTTTCTCTTTTGGTGTAATAAAATTATTTTCTGTACTAGCTCTTGATATTTTCTCTCCTGTCCAGGACAAACTCACCTTTTTGAACTTCCCAGTTATTTTGCAAAAAGGTTATTTCTTTCTTCCTACAGGAAAGGGACAAGCCATGCTCTATCATCCTTAGCAATAATCAGGGATCTTTTATTTTTTTTTTCTTTTGAAAGAAATATTTGCTAAGAAAACAAGGTTGCCAGGAAAAAAAAAAAAAACTTTGAGAAAAAAAAAGTAGGGAGGAGAGGTTTTGAACTTCTGTGTGAGGAACTAAATCAATATAAGATCAAATAAAAACAGGGACTGTTTTCCTCCTGCAAACTAATGGATAAAAACCAATGTAACCTTTGCTCCTTTGCCCTCTTACATTTCTTTTACTTGAGAAAAAAATAAAATATGCATCATATGTTCAAGGTACTCATTATATTTATCTATTTAATTTTCATTGCTATTTTCATAATATGAGTATGTTTACTTCACAATTAAGTTTGGATTTATCTTTCATTTTGTTCTTTATTCATTTGAATATCTAGGATTAGTTACAGGTATCTGGATTTTCAGAACAATATAAAATTTTGTGATTCAGGCAGGTTATTTTATTTGACCTCATAAGAACTTAATGATATGTGGGGTCATCCTTGCCTAACTAACATTTAAGATGTAAATACAAATGTTATAAAGCAAAAGAAACATATGAAATATCTCTATTAATTTAAAATAGTAAGCTTTATTTTTATGTCATGTTCATATTTTATTAAATTAAAACAAACTTCAAAACATATTTTTAGCTTTTGATTTTCTCCCAATGGCCCATGATACATGGAACCTTTCCCAAACTCACATAATTTTATGAGCCTCTTCCTTAGCTCATGTTCCCATATGGATATTAACTGCTTCCCATTGGAGCCTTACATAGCCCAACTGATATATCTGCCCTCTTTGTCTATTTGATACAGTAATCAATGTTGTAAAGAATTAAAGGGGAAAAAAGAAAGGAGCGGTAAGTGGAGTGTATTCAATATAGTTCCAGATCTCCCTAATTTTCCTTAAGTTAACAATCTAGCTATCAAATGACATAGCACAGCTTCAAATGTATCTTGTCAAGTGCAGAGCATTTAATTATACTTAAAATATCCTCATTAATCAAAAATGTTTTTGCCTTCCTAACAACTCTACTGTTAAATACCAGTGAAGAAGTCTCTTTTAGAGACATTTAGATATCAGCTAGCAGGATGGAGCTCTGAAGGTATATCCAAAGTGGGCTGGTATCTGACCTCTTCCTTAAGATTAACCACAGCTCAGTATCTTTTACACCATGTTTCTGCCTGTGTGCCTTGGAGACTGCTGTGGCAGGCAAGAAAGCCCTAGACAAATTATTCTGCCATTTTACATGATTATCAGGAACTAAGGTGATCATGTGTCCCAATCTGAAATTGGGCCTATGGATCTAATAAAAGATGGTTTAGTCTACATCCAGGAAATAATAGTTAGTACACAAACATGTTGTAATTTATTTCATTTTTTTATGAGATGTGGTGAGAGTCATTTCAAATATTCTGTCCTGGATAATTCAAAACAAATGATCTTATTATCAGTAACATTTTTCTCTTAATATACATAAAACACATTCAGTGAACATATAATAAATGCCACACATTACTCTGTGCCTGTGATATTGTATTTGAGCCTTATCAACCACAGAAGACATTTCATAACTTCAACTCTATTCCTGGCTTTATAAAGAATGTTCTCACATAGAGAGCTAAGTAATTAATTCTTCTAGGAATTATCAGTTTTGTTTTTTTTGTTTTTTGTTTTTTTGTTTTTAGAGAGAGAGGGAGGGGCAGAGGGAGAGGGAGAGAGAGAATCTTAAGGGGTCTCCATTCTCAGCACGGAGCCCAATGCAGGCATCCCTGTAACCAGAATTTAAAATCAAGTTTCTTTGTCCTAACAGCCTGAGTAGTTTTTGTTGCACCTCAATGTATTCATAAAAGGCTTAGTGTAATTCTCTGTGCAGAAAAATGAACTAAATTAGACTATAAGTAATGTTGGATTTTATATGATACTGATAGTGGATCTCAGGAAAGGCAGAAAGAAAATAGAAAAGAATGGGCTGAGGACAAAAAGGATTGACAGGTAGGAGGAGGAAAAAAAAAGTGTATGTAGATGGTTATCAGTAAAACTTAACTAATTTTCCAGTCTACTTTTGAGTCCTAGAATTCTGTAATTCTGTGATGCATTTTTCCCTCTGAACACTAGCACAACAGATAGACTAAATTTCTAATGAAGAAATCACTTCTTTGCCTATATCATAATATGTACCTGTTTTGCTTTTCAAAAAGGCATTTGCTGGTTTAACTTCAGTGTACAGAATTGGGAAAACTTACCTAAAATATATAAGCATGGGGGGCCTGGGTGGCTCAGTTGGTTGAGCATCTGATTCTCAGTTTTGGATCAGGTAATGATTTCATGGGTTGTGGACCGAGCCCTGAGTGGAGCTCCCCACTCAGTGGGAGATCTGCTTAAGATTCTCTCTCTCTGAGGCACCTGTGTGCCTCAGTCAGTTAAGCGTCTGCCTTCAGCTGAGGTCATGATCCCAGGGCCCTTGTATCAAGCCCCACGTTGGGCTCCCTGCTCAGCAGGAAACCTGCTCTCCCTCTCCTCCCCACCTATGCACTCTCTCTCTCTCAAATAAATAAAATCTTAAAAAAAAAAAAAGAAGATTCTCTCCCTCTGCCCCTCCACCTACTCATGCGTGCCCACTCTCACCTCTCTCCCTTTCTCTTTTTGTCAAATAAATAAATAAATCTTAAAAAAAAAAAAAGAGCCATAAGCATGTTTCACCTAAGGCATTTGGTGACCCATCAGAAACCCCCTATGGGGAAAGTTAACTTCTCACACCTGGACAAGTCTCTAGAGGCATGAACTTTTTCCTCCAATGGTGATAGGGTTACACTGATTATCTGACTAGCTGATGGAGATAAAAGGGCTAGTGGAGTGAAACCTTTCCATTTCCAATTCCTCTTCATGTTAAAAAAGTGACTCACAAGCACAGTGGCAGCCGATCTCTTTTGGAACACAAGCTACATTTTGAAATCAATAAGTGGCCCTGCAACCAGTACACAATCCTCCCCTGAACCAAGTTCAGTTGAAACTATTCTTAGCCACAACTAGGGGACCAGGTGTCAGGATTCTCATGCAAAGATGGAGCACTTTCCACTGAGCAGGCCCTATAAGCCTTACTACAAGGTGATGGAATAATATTGTTTGATCACTAATAAGGAGGCTGAAATGGATCCAAACTTGAAATGGCAAAAATATAAACTTTTTTTAAAGTAGAAAAATAAACCTCTATTGTTAACAAAGTAAAGAATAGCAAGATGGGTTGGTGGTAAACCTTTCTCACTGCTTTACTCAACAAATCAGCTTTGTTTTCTGAGATGCCCACAATGCCTTAGAGCTATGGTTTTCAAACTGCAGTTTGTTACAATTATCTGGAGGTTCCTGCTTGTGCTGTAATTTGTATGAACAGAGAGAGACAGAGAGAGAGAGAGGGAAAGAGAGAGAAGAAACAGACTCTTAGCTATAGAGAACACACAGATTGTTACCAGAGGGGAGGCCAGTGGGGAGATGGGTGAAATAGGTGATGGAGATTAAGGAAGGCACTTGTTGTGATGAGCACTGGTGTTGTATGGAAGTGTTGAATCAATATATTTTACACCTGAAAGTAATATAACACTATTAACTAACAAATTTAAATACAAACTTAAAAAATCATCTGGGGATATCTCAGAAACTGGTGGAGGTGTGGTAAATCTAGTGAATCTGCATTTTTAGTCAGTTTTCTAGGCAGTTCTGAGTTAGTCTGAATACCATTGTCTGAAAACATTGCCCAATTGAGAAATTAAATCCTCTCTAACAATAAAACTATGAAAATATGAAGGGGAATTATTTCTCTCAACAAACTTATTTCATTTTCATAAGCTTGTTGACAGTGCAACTGTTAGTAGCTTACACTTTAGAAATTATAGACATACCTACATGCAGCTTTTAAATAAAAATTAGAGAGTCACATTAGACAGCATGATTATCACAAGACATCTAGCATCAAGGTGATTATGCCACTGGGTTGTCAAAAAATGCTGTACTATAGAGAAACAGGCTTTTATTCAGCTGTGCTTAGTTTATAATCAACCTTTATTGAGTGCTTACTATAATGAGTTTGCAACTTAATGGTAAACTACTGAAAAGACTTGGGTATGTCTAGTAAAACTAAGGTAAGAGGATAATATCCCATAGATTTCCAGGAAATAACACCACATTGATGAGAGATAAATTCCATTTCCACAAGACAGAATTCCTGCTATGTCTCTCTCATGTGGCTTGCATTTTTTTTAACTAGTATTAATGGATAAGCTGGGAAATGAAGTAAAAAATTGAGGCTTTTTCCACTGTTCAAAGCAAGAATATCCAAGCCAATCTTGAAAAAAACTGATTTTGAATCTTAATTCACATGTCCCCTTTTCAAGACTTATTAAGATGCTACAGATATCATAAAAATAGGCATAACAGAATGGAATTTAAAGTCTAAAATAAATTTTTATATTTCTGGTCTATTTTTAAGAAGGGAATGCCAAGATAATTAAGAAAGAATAACCTTTTCAACAAATAGTGCTGGAACAACTGAATATACACATAAAATGACTTTGAGCCCCCATCTCTCACCATATTAAAAAAAAATTACTCAAAATGGATTATAGACCTAGAGTTAAAACTATAAAAATCTTAGAAGAAAACACTGGAGTAAATTTTCCTAATCTTGGGTTCAGTGATCATTTCACAGATATGACTCCAAAAGCATGAGAAACAAAACAAAAAAGAAATGGATTTCATTAAAATTAAAACTTTTGTGATAAAAAGAATAACATCAATAAGTGAAAACATAATCCACATGAGAGAAAATATTTGTACATCATATTTGATAAAGCACTTTTATCTAGAATATACAAAAGCTCTCACACCTCAATTATAAGAGGACAAATGATCCCAAGAATAAAAGGACAATATTATGATCAGATCTCACCAAAGAAGATATGTAAATTATCAATAAGCACATAAAAAGATGCTCAAGCCAACATTACTCTGATTCCAGAACCAGACAGACACTACAAAATAAACAAATGAAAATTAAAACAAACAAAAATATTAGAGGGATCATTTACCATGATCAAGTGGGATTTATTCCAGGGATGCAAGGATAGTTCAATATATGCAAATAAATCAACATGATGCATCACATTAACTAAATGGAGAATAAAATCATATAATCATCTAAGTAGATGCATAAAAAGCATTTGACAAAATTCAACTTCCATTCACAATAAAAAAATTCAACAGAGTAGGTATAGAAGGAACATATTTCAACATAATAAGGGCTATAAAATGACAAAGCCACAGCTAAAATCATACTCAATGATGACAAGCTTAAAGTTTTTCCTCTAAGATCAGGAACAAGACAAGGATGTTTCTTCTCACTGCTTTTATTCAAATAATATCGGAAGTCCCAGCCACAGCAATCAGACAAAAAAAGAAAGAAATACAAGGTATACAAATTGGTAAGGAAGAACAAAACTATCACTATTTGCATATGACATGATAGTATATATAAAAAAAACCTAAAGACTACACCAAAAAAGCTAATAGAACTCATGCATGAATTTAGTAAAGTTGCAGGATGCAAAATTAATATACAGAAATTTGTTGCACTGCAATACACTGATAACAAGTAGCAGAAAATTTTTTTTTTAAAAAATCCCATTTACAATCACATGAAAAAATAAAATGCCTAAGAATAAATTTAACCAGGAAGTGAAAGACTTTTATTTTGAAAACTGTAAGACATTGATGAAAGAAATTGAAGATGACACACACAAAAATGGAAAGATATACAATGCTCATGGATTGGAAGAACAAACATTGTTAAAATGTCTATACTACCCAAAGCAATCTACAAATTCAATGCAATTCCTATCAAAATCTCAATAGTATTTTTTTCAGAGCTAGAAGAAATTATCCTAAAATGTCTACAGAACCAAGTAAGACCTCAAATAGTCAAAGGAATCTTGAGACAAAAGAACAGAGGTGGAAGTGTCACAATCTCAGATTTCAAGATTTACTACAAAGCTATAATTATCAAAAAAAGTATGGTACTGGCACAGAAATGGACACATAGATAAATAGAACAGTATAGAGAGCCCAGAAATAAACCCACACTTAATATAGTCAATTAATCTATCACAAAGGAGGCAAAAATATAAAGTGGGGAAAAGATAGTTTTTTCAATAAATGGTGCTGGGAAAACTGGACAGCTACATGCAAAAGAGTGAAACTGGACCACTTTCTTACACCATGCACAAAAATAAATGGATTAAATCAAAATGGATTAAAGACCTAAATGTGAAACCTGAAAGCATAAATCTCTTAAAAGAAAACATAGGCAGTAATCTTTTGGACATTGGCCTTAGCAAAATATTTATGGATATGTCTCCTTAGGCAAAGGAAACAAGAGCCAAAATGAACTGTTCAGCGTACAACAAAATGAAAAGCTTTTGCACAGCAAAGCAACCCATTAACAAAATGAAAAGGAAACCTACAGAAAGGAAGAAGATATTTACAGATTGTATATCTGATAAGGGGTTAATATCCAAAATATATAAAGAATTCATAAAACTCAACATTAAAAAACAAACAATCCAATTAAAAATGAGCAGAAGACCTGAACAGATTTATTTTTTCCAAAGAAGAGACACAGATGACCAACAGATGCATGGAAAGATTCTCAGCATCACTAATCATCAAGAAAATGCAAATCAAAACCACAATGAGATATCACCTCACACCAGTCAGAATGGCTAGTATCAAAAATACAGAAACAAGGGGTGCCTGGGTAGCTCATTCAGTTAAGCGTCTGCCTTTGGCTCAGGTCATGATCCCAGAGTCCCAGGATCCAGCCCCACGTCGGGGTCCCTGCTCAGCAGGGAATCTGCTTCTCCCTCTCTTTCCACCCCTCCCCCCACTCATGTGCTATCTCTCCCTCCCTCTCTCTCTTTCTCTCAGATAAATAAATAAAATCTTTTTAAAAATACAAAGAATAACAAGTGTTGGCTAGGAAGTAGAGAAAATGAACACTGGTGCACTATTGGTGGGAATGTAAATTGGTGTAGCCACTCTGGAAAACAGTATAAAGATTTCTGAAAAAAAACTAAAGATAGAAGTACCATATGATCCAGTAATTCTACTTTTGGTTATTTACCCAAAGTAAATGAGAACACTAATTCAAAAAGATATATGCACCCCTATATTCATTACAGCATTATTTACAATAGCTAAGTTATGGAAGCAACCTAAATGGCCATCAATAGATGAATGGATAAAGAAGATATGGTATATATATATACACAATGGAATACTACTCACCCATAAGAAACAATAAAATATTGCCATTCGTGACAACATGGGTGGACCTAGAGGGTATTATGCTAAGTGAAATAAGTCAAAGAAAGACAAATATTATATGATTTTACTTATATGTGGAATCTAAAAACCAAACAACAACAATAGCAAAAAGAAGAAAAAAGAAGAAGAAGAAGAAGAAGAAGAAGAAGAAGAAGAAGAAGAAGAA
>NW_023270513.1:24123711-24172569 GCF_011800145.1 Mirounga leonina
AAGAAGAAGAAGAAGAAGAAGAAGAAGAAGAAGAAGAAGAAGAAGAAGAAAAAGATTTATAGAGGACAAACTGGTGATTGATAGAAAGGAGGATGGTAGGGAATGGGGGATAGGTGAAATAGGTGAAAGAGTTTAAGAGGTACAGACTTTCAGTTATAAAATAAATAAATCAGGGGTATGAAAAGTCTAGGATCAGGAATATAATCCATAATATTATAAAATTTTTGTATGTTACAGAGGGTAATACACTTATGCTTAGGATTTTGTAATGTATATAATTTTCAAATTACTATGCAGTACACCTGAAACTAAAGTAATATTATATGTCAGCTATACCTTAATTAAAAAAAAAAATGCTCGGGGCGCCTGGGTGGCTCAGTCGTTAAGCATCTGCCTTCAGCTCAGGTCATGATCCCAGTGTCCTGGGATCGAGGCCCGCATCGAACTCCCTGCTCCGCAGAGAGCCTGCTTCTCCTTCTCCCACTCCCCCTTCTTGTGTTTCCTCTCTCGCTCTCTCTCTTTCTGTTAAGTAAATAAATAAAATCTTTAAAAAAAAATAAAAGAAAGATGCTCAACATCATGAATCATTAGGGAAATGGAAATCAAATTTATAATGATATATCTTTTTGCACCCACTCGGATGGTTTAAAAAAAAACGTAGCTTGTATTTGTGAGGATGTAGTGAGCTTGTATAGATGAGGATGGGAAATTTTACAGCCACTTTGGGAAATGTCTGGCAGTTCCTCAAAAACTTAGTTACAATATGACCCAACAATTGCACACTTAGGTATATATTCAAGAGAAATGAACACATATATCCACACAAAAACTTGCATAGAAATGTTGATAATAGCATTATTCATATAGCCAAAAAGTGGAAACAGCTCAAATGTTTATTAATTGAAGAATGAATACAAAGTTGTATATTTTTACAATGAAATGTTATTTAACAATAAAAAAATACAGTTCTGATACATGCTACAACATGGATGAAACTTGAAAACCTTATGCTAAATGAAAGCTGATACAAAAAGGCCACCTATTGTATGATTGCATTATATAAAATGCCTAAAATGGGCAAATCTATGGAGAGAGAAAGTAGGTTAGTTGTTGTCTGGGGCTGAGGGTGGTGTGGTAAAATAGGGGTAACTGCTAATGGGTATGGAGTTTCTAATAGGGTGATAAAATATTCTAACATTAGATTGTAGTGATAGTTGCTCAGCTCAACGAATATACTAAAAAACACTGAATTGTACACTTTAAATTGGAAAGTACTCAAAAAATACTTGGTGATGTATTGAATCCATCCTCAATTATTTTCAATGAAGACTTTTTTATATAGATTTCTTAGATAATTACTTTGGTTTTTACTTTTGATTTGACTTTGAGAACCAGGTTTTAAAATATAACTTCACCAGCAACCAATCTATTAACCAGATATCACTTTAATTTTTCTTTAAATTATTATCTTCAGATCTTGAAAAACATTTTTTCACCATTGAGGAAAAAAAAAAAAGTCTCTCCATTGCAGAGATTCTGCCACATCATGAAACTAGGGGGGAGATTATAGTTCACCCTACAGATGGAATCAGCTATATACAAATAGTCACTGCATCTCTTGTCTCTATGTATGTATGTCTCTCTTTCACAGACACACACACACACACACATACACACGTGGTTTTTCTTACAGCACCTCAGCTTGTGGTCTTGTGCACTTTATTCTGGAGAGGTAATTTTTCTTTTAATTTGAAAGCATAAAAATAATTGCTCAGGTGGTATCACTCAAACATATCCCCATTTCCTCGAGTTACAAGAAACAATGGGGTTAAGTACCCAGTAGAGGGACATCATATTGTGAAATGATTCAAGTACTATAAACATTAAACATTAAATATTTGGAGGCCTTTATTTAGGGCCAACATACGGTGTTGTGCTGAGCACTATACCATGATAAGTACATAGGCACAGTATCTTCCTTCTGGGAGATGAATTTACCTTCCTTATAGTAGCTTAATTACCTAAGTTTTCATTAATGGAAAAAATGCATACACATGGATAGAACTGAGACCCATATATGTCACTGAAAGCTTACTGAGGAAGTATTGTCACCAAAATTTCTGAAAACAATTACTAATTTGCTGGAGAGTTCATGCTTTGCATCCATTATGTGAAAATCACGCTCTTTCATTTATGTGTAAATAAAAGGGAAATAACCACAAAACTAAGAACCCCCAATGTAACAGGAGTGCTGATTAAACTAAATGCTTTATAGATTTTTGTTTGACTTTAAAATCAAGAACAACAAAAGACAGTTGTTTTACTGTCTGGGAAAGGGTTTGACAAACAAGGTGAAGTTTTTCACTAACCCAAAGTAAAATATGCAAAGAGTAGAATTTCTAAACTTCATTATTTCTTATCTTAGTAAAAATATAATAAAATCATTAAATGTTAGAGCTGAGAAGGGCACTGAGGTCATCTAGTCCATTGGTACCCAATTGCTAGTCTCAGAATGGATTCACACATATCAAAATATTCTTTTTAAAGTAGCCAGTCCCCAAAGCCCCATATTATGACATACTGATTCATTTAGTTTATACTAGAATTGAAAATCAGTATTTTAAAGTAAGATTCTTGAGATGATGCTGACATACATAGAGTTTTGAGAAATAATAATTTGCTCTAAAATGGAATAACCTGTGATATATATACTCTCCTGCAAAAAACAACCAAAAAAAGTCTCAAAAACATATATGTGCATGTAAACAATTACATATTTATGTATATAATTTATAATTTAAATTTATAAAAATAGATGATAGATGGATGATAGAGAGATGATAGATGATAGATAGATAGATTGATAGATGATAGATAATGTGCTTCAGAGAGCCATTGAAGCAACCAGAACTTCAAGGGATACGATTCTAGAAAAAAAGGATCCCCACAGAGGTGAGGTGACATTCTACATCTATACTTTCTTTCTGTTAGACACTTATTAATACTGGACACAAGGTAAAAAGGCAGATTCTGGATCTCCATTCCCTTATCCCTTCCCCAAGTAAATAACTTCTAGTATGAGGCGCAAAACAAAACAAAACAAAACAGCAGAGTTTCTGATAATTTAATTGGGCTATAGAGGAAAAAAAAGTGAGACTTGAGGGTCCAGGATCCCACTGAGAATGGAATAGGGCTGTTTACCCACAATATTTGCCAAATTCTGAGGTTTTGTGGAGGAAGAGAATAATTAAGGAACTAAGCAGAAAGCTTCTGGAAAACCAATCCAGAGTTTTTAACAATCTTATGGTGCTGTGGAAACAAATACCTGCTCAATGGAGAAGGTTCTCAGTCAACCCCCATTCCTCTGTTGTGACCTCCAAAGGGCTATGTTGGAGGATAGGTGACTCAGAGGCAGTTGGATCTTACACATACTGCAACATAGCCCCAAGGCAGCTCAATTTCTTTTTATTTATTTATTTAATATTTATTTGTTTGTTTATTTATTTATTTATTTATATTATGTTCAATTAGCCAACATGTAATACATCATTAGTTTTTGATGGAGTGTTCATTGATTCATTAGTTGCGTATAACACCCAGTGCTCATCACCACATGTCCCCTCCTTAATACCCATCACTCAGTTACCCCATTCCCCCATGCCCCTCCCTTCTGTAATCCTCAGTTTGGTTCCCAGATTCGAAAGTCTCTCACGGATTGTCTCCCTCTCTGAATTCTTCCCATTCAGCTTTCCCTCCCTTCCCCTGTGGTCCTCCCCACTATTCCTTATGTTACACATGTGGATGAAACCATATGATAACTTTTTCTCTGCTTAGCATAATCCCCTCCAGTTCCATCCATGTCGATGCAAATGGTAGGTATTCATCCTTTCTGACAGCTGAAAATATTCCATTGTATATATGAACCACATCTTCTTTATCCATTCATTTGTTGAAGAGCATCTCGGCTCCTGGTTATCATGTTTAGCTGTTGTGGACATTGCTGCTATGAGCATTGGGGTGAATGTGCCCCTTCATTTCACTAAATCTGTATCTTTGGGGAAAATACCTAGTAGTGCAATTGCTGGGTTGTAGGGTACCTCTATTTTTACTATCTTGAGGAACCTCCATACTGTTTTCCAGAGTGGCTGTAAAAGCTTGCATTCCCACTAACAGTATAAGAGGATTCCCTTCTCCACATCCACACCAACACTTGTTTTTTCCTGTCTTGTTAATTTTTGCCATTCTAACTGGTATAAGGTGGTATTTTCATGGTTTTGATTTGTATTTCCCTGATGGTTAGTGATGTTGAACATTTTTTTCATGTGTCTGTTAACCATTCATATGTCTTCTTTGGAGAAATGTTTGTTCATGTCTTCTGCCCGTGTCTTGACTGCATTATTTGTTTTTTGGGTGTTGAGTTTGAGGGGTCTTTTTTCTTAATTTATTTGTTTTTTATTAGCATATAATGTACCATTTGTTTCAGGGATACAAGCCTGTGATTCATCAATCTTACACAATTCACAGCGCTCACCATAGCACATACCCTCCCCAGTCCATCACCCAGCCACCCCAGCCCTCCCACTGCCCTCCACTCCAGCAACCCTCAGTTTGTTTCCTGAGATTAAGAGTCTCTTGGGGCGCCTGGGTGGCTCAGTCGTTAAGCGTCTGCCTTTGGCTCAGGTCATGATCCCAGGGTCCTGGGATCGAGCCCCGCATCGGGCTCCCTGCTCTGTGGGAAGACTGCTTCTCCCTTTCCCATTCCCTCTGCTTGTATTCCCTCTTTTGCTGTGTCTCTCTCTGTCAAATAAATAAATAAAATATTGAAAAAAAAAAAGAGTCTCTTATGCTTTACCTTCCTCTCTGGTATCATCTTGTTTCATTTTTTCCTTTTTTCCCCTATGATCCTCTGTCTTGTTTCTCAAATTCCTCATATCAGTGAGATCATATGATACTTATCTTTCTCTGATTGACTTATTTCGCTTAGCATAATACCCTCTAGTTCAATCCATGTCCTTGCAAATGGCAAGATTTCATTTTTTGATGGCTGCATAATATCCCATTGTATATATACACCACATCTTCTTTATCCAATCATCTGCTGATGGACATCTAGGTACTTTCCATAGTTTGGCTATTATGGTCATTGCTGCTATAAACGTTGGGGTGCATGTGCCCCTTCAAATCACTACATTTGTATCTTTGGGGTAAATACCCAGTAGTGCAATTGCTGGGTCATAGGGTAGCTCTATTTTGAACTTTTTGAGGAACCTCCATACTGTTTTCCAGAGTGGCACCAGCTTGCATTCCCACCAACAGTGTAGGAGGGTTCCCCTTTCTCTGAATCCTCGCCAACATCTGTCCTTTCCTGACTTGTTAATTTTAGCCACACTGACTGGGGTGGGGTGGTATCTCATTGAGGTTTTGATTTGTATTTCCCTGATGCCGAGTGATGTTGAGCACTTTTTTATGTGCCTATTGGCCATTTGGATGTCTTCTTTGCAGAAATGCCTGTTCATATTTTCTGCCCATTACTTGAATGGATTATTTGTTCTTTGGGTGTTCAGTTTGATAAGTTCTTTATAGATTTTGGATACTAACCTTTTATCTGATATGTCATTTGCAAATATCTTCTCCCATTCTCTTGGTTGTCTTTTGGTTTGGTTTCCTTTGCTGTGCAAAAGCTTTTTATCTTGATGAAGTCCCCATAGTTCATTTTTGCCCATGCTTCCTTGGCCTTTGATGATATTTCCAGGAAGAAGTTGCTGCAGCTGAGGTCGAAGAGGTTGTTGCCTGTGTTCTCCTCAATGATTTTGATGGATCCCTGTCTCACATTGAGGTCTTTCATCCATTTTGAGGCTATTTTTGTGTGTAGTATAAGTTTCATTTTTCTGCATGTGGCTGTCCAGTTTTCCCAACACCATTTGTTGAAGAGACTGTCTTTTTTCCATTGGCCATCCTTTCCTGCTTTGTAGAAGATTAGTTGACCATAGAGTTGAGGGTCGATTTCTGGGATTTCTATTCAGTTCCATTGATCTAAGTGTCTGTTTTTGTGCCAGTACCATGCTGTCTTCATGATTACAGCTTTGTAATAGAGCTTGAAGTCCAGAATCATGATGCCACCAGCTTTGCTTTTCTTTTTTCAACATTCCTCTGGCTATTTGGGGTCTTTTCTGGTTCCATACAAATTTTAGGATTATTTGTTCCATTTCTTTGAAAAAAGTGGATGGTATTTTGATAGGGATTGCATTAAATGTGTAGATTGCTCTAGGTAGCATTGACATTTTCACAATATTTGTTCTTCCAATCCATGAGCATGGAACGTTTTTCCATTTCTTTGTGCCTTCCTCAATTTCTTTTATGAGTTTTCTATAGTTTTCTGAGTACAGATTCTTTGCCTCTTTGGTTAGATTTATTCCTAGGTACCTTATGGTTTTGGGTGCAATTGTAATTTGGGTGTATAGAAATGCAACTGATTTCTGTGCATTGATTTTATATCCTGCCACATTACTGAATTCCTGTATGAGTTCTAGCAGTTTTGGGGTGGAGTCTTCTGGGTTATTCACATGAAGTATCATATCATCTGCAAAAAGTGAGAGTTTCACTTCTTCTTTGCTGATTCAGATGCCTTTTATTTCTTCTTTTTTTTAATTTTCTGATTGCTGAGGCTAGGACTTCTAGTTCTATGTTGAATAGCAGTGGTGATATTGGACATCCCTGCCATGTTCCTCACCTTAGGGAAAAAGCTCTCAGTTTTTCCCCATTGAGAATGAGAGTAGCTGTGGGTTTTCATACATGGCTTTTATGATATTGAGGTATATACCCTCTATCTCTACACTGTGAAGAGTTTTAATCAAGAAAGAATGCTGTACTTTGTCAAATACTTTTTCTGCATTAATTGAGAGGATCATATGGTTCTTGTTCTTTCTTTTAT
Source organism: Mirounga leonina (assembly GCF_011800145.1). Taxonomy (NCBI): domain Eukaryota; kingdom Metazoa; phylum Chordata; class Mammalia; order Carnivora; family Phocidae; genus Mirounga; species Mirounga leonina. The sequence goes on from NW_023270513.1 coordinate 24,130,643, forward strand.
TAATGTATTGTATCACATTGATTGATTTGCAGATGTTGAACAAACCTTGCAGCCCAGGAATAAATCCCATCTGTCATGGTGAATAATCCTTTTAATGTACTGTTAGATCCTATTGGCTAGTATTCTGGTGAGAATTTTTGTTTCCATGTTCATGAGGGATATTGTTCTGTAATTCTCCATTTGATGGGGTCTGTGTCTGGTTTTCAGATCAAAGTAATGCTGGTCTCATAAAATGAGTTTGGAAGTTTTCCTTCCATTTCTATTTCTTTGGAACAGTTTCAGAAGAATAGGTATTAATTCTTCTTCAAATGTTTGTAGAATTCCCCTGGGAAGTCATCTGGCCCTGGGCTCTTGTTTTTTGGGAGATTTTAATTACTGCTTCTATTTCCTTACTGGTTATGGGTCTGTTCAGGTTTTCTATTTCTTCCTGGTTCAGTTTTGGTAGTTTATACATCTATAGGAGAGCATTCATTTCTTCGAGATTGTCTAATTTGCTGGCATATAGTTGCTTATAATATGCTTTATAATTGTTTGTGTTTCTTTAGTGAACCCTCCAAGAAAAGCAGTCAATCACTCCTGTCTCCCTGGTCTCTGTCCACACTTTGTGCTCACTCAGCTTGTGACCGATCATTTCTATCTCTGGCACAGAGCCCTGTTTGGAGACTCCAAACTGAGCATATCCCTGTGGCATGCTCCCACACTGCTCCTCATGGGGGAGGAAGGAGAGTCTCACCGGATCTGCCACTTGTTGGGTCCCTGCTCAAAGAGTAATGGCCCAAATGTTCTGTGGATCATAGTTTATGGCAACCCCGAGCTGAGAGCTCACTCCTCGGCTCTGTCTTTGCAGCTGGTTTCCCCGCTCCAATACCTGGGAGCTCTGCTGCAGTCAACTCCGGTCTTTCTGTGATCCCTAGGGTCCTGAGACCACACTGTCCCAGTGAGGGTTTCAACCCCATGCTTAGCCACTGGAGCAATGTCCCTCAGTGGAGCAGACTTCTAAAATTTCTGATTTTGTGCTCCACTGCTTTATCACTTGCCAGTAGCCAGCTGACAGATGTTCCCTCCCCCTGTGGTCTATCTTCCCAAATACCACCTTGGATTCACTTCTCTGCACGTCGTATCTTCTAGAAAGTGGTCGCTTTTCTGTTCATAGAATTACAGCTATTCTTTTCTTTGATCTCCTGTTGAGTTTGTAGGTGTTCAGAATGGTTTGATAACTATCTAGCTGAAGTCCTGGGACCAGATGAAATTTAGGTCTCCTACTCCTCCACCATCTTGCTCCTCTTATTCCAAGAAGTTCTTTATAGATCTTGGATACTAGCCCTTTATCTGTAATGTCATTTGCAAATATATTTTCCCATTCCTTGGGTTGCCTTTTAGTTTTGTTGACTGTTTCCTTTGCTGTGCAGAAGTTTTTTATCTTGATGAAGTCCCAAAAGTTCATTTTTGCTTTTGTTTCCCAAGCCTTTAGAGACATGTCTTGAAAGAAGTTGCTGTGGCTGATGTCAAAGAGGTTACTGCCTGTATTCTTCTCTAGGATTTTGATGGATTCTTGTCTCACACTGAGGTCTTTTATCCATTTTGAGTTTATTTTTGTGTATGGTGTAAGACAATGGTCCAGTTTCATTCTTCTGCATGTGGCTGTCCAATTTTCTCAGCACCATTTATTGAAGAGACTGTCTGTTTTCTATTGGATATTTTTTCCTGATTTGTCGAAGATTAGTTGACCATAAAGTTGAGGGTCAGTTTCTGGGACCTCTATTCTGTTCCATTGATCTATGTGTCTTTTTTTTTTGTGCCAATACCATGCTGTCCTGATGATCACAGCTTTGTAACATAACTTGAATCAGGCATCATGATGCGGAGATGTTTGGTTTGTTTTTTCAACAATTCCCTGGCACGTTGAGGTCTTTTCTTGTTCCCTAAAAATTTTAGGATTATTTGTTCCAGCTCTGTAAAAAATCTTGATGGTATTTTGATAGGGATTGCATTGAATGTGTAGATTGCTCTGGGCAGCATAGACATTTTAACAATGTTGATTCTTCCAATCCAAGAGCATGGAAAGTTTTTCCATCGCTTTGTGTCTTCCTCCATTTCTTTCATAAGTGTTCTGTAGTTTCTAGAATACAGATCTTTTACCTCCTTGGTTAGGTTTATTCCTGGGTATCTAATGTTTTTTGGTGCAATTGTGAATGGGATCAATTCCTTAATTTCTCTTTAGTCACATTGTTAGTGTATAGAAATGCAACTGATTTCTGTGCATTGACTTTGTATTGATATGGTATCTTGCCATATTGCTGAGTTGCTATATGAGTTCTAGCAATTTTAGGGTAGAGTCCATTGCATTTTCCACATAAAGTATCATGTCATCTGTGAAGAGAGAGAGTTTGACTTATCTTTGCCAATTTGAATGCCTTTTATTTCTTTTTGTTGTCTGATTGCTGATGCTAGGACTTCTAGTACTATGTTGAACAGCAGTGGAGAGCGTGGGCATCCTTGTCGTGTTCCTGATCTTACTCCATTGAGAATGATGTTCACTGTGGGCTTTTCCTAGATGGTTTTTATGATATTGAGGAATGTTCCCTCTATCCCTACACCCTGAAGAGCTTTAATCAGGAAAGGATGCTGTATTTTGTCAAATGCTTTTCCTGCATCAGTTGAGAAGATCATATGGTTCTTGGCTCTTTTGTTAATGTGATCTATCACGTTCATTGATTTGTGAATGTTGAACCACCCTTGCATCCAAAGAATAAATCCCACCTGGTCGTATTGAGTAATCCTTTTAATGTACTGTTGGATCCTATTCACTAGTATCTTGACTAGTATTCAAAATAGTGAATATTTTGGCACCCAAATTCATCAGGGATATTGGTCTGTAATTCTCCTTTTTGATGGGGTCTTTGTCTGGTTTGGAGATCAGGGTAACGCTGCCCTCATAGAACGAGTTTGGAAGCTTTCCTTCCATTTCTATTTTTTGGAACACCTTCAGTAGAATAGGTATGATATCTTCTTTAAATGTTTGGTACAATTCCCCTGGGAAGCCATCTGTCCCTGGACTCTTATTTTTTGTGAGGTTTTTGATTACTGTTTCAATTTCCTTGCCAGTTATTGGTCTGTTGAGATTGTTTATTTCTTCCTGTTTCAGTCTTGGTAGTTTGTAAGTGTTCAGGAAGGCATCCATTTCTTCCAGATTGCCTAGGTTGTTGGCATACAGCTGCTGGTAATAAGTTCTAATAACTGTCTCCATTTCCTTGGTATTGGTCATGGTTTCTCCCCTTTCATTCATGGTTCTATTAATTTGGGTCCTTTCTCTTTTCTTTTGGATAAGTCTGGCCAGAGGTTTATTGAGCTTATTAATTCTTTCAAATAACCAGCTTCTAGTTTCGTTGGTGTGTTCCACTGTTTATCTGGTTCCTATTTCATTGATTACTTCTCTAATCTTTATTATTTCTCTTCTACTTCGTTTAGGTTTTATTTGCTGTTCTTCCTCCAGGTCCTTTAGGTGTAAGGTTAGCTTGTGCATTTGGGATTTTTCTAATTTTTTGAGAGAGGCTTAGATGGCTATGTATTTCCCCCTTAGGACCAACTTTGCGGTATCCTCATAGGTACTTAACCGATGTGTTTTCATTTTCATTGGTTTTCAGGAACTGTTTAAGTTCCTTTTTAATTGCCTGGTTGACCCATTCATTCTTTAGTAGGATGCTCTTTTACCTCCAAGGGTTTGCATTCCTTCCAAATATTTCCTTGTGGTTGAGTTCCAGTTTCAAAGCATTGTGATCTGAAAATATGCAGGGAGTAATCTCAATCTTTTGGTATCATTTGAGACCTGATTTGTGACCCAGTATGTGATCTATTCTGGAGAAAGTTCTGTCTGCATTCGAGAAGAATGAGTATTCTGTTGTTTTAGGTTGGAATGTTCTGTATATGTATGTGAAGACCATCTGGTCCAATGTGTCCTTCAAAGCTCTGTTTCTTTGTTGATCTTCTGCTTAGATGATCTATCTATTGCTGTGAGTGGAGTGTTGAAGTCTTCTAATGTATTATTATCAATATGGTTCTTTATTTTGGTTAATAGTTGGTTTATGTAGTTGTCTGCTCCCATATTGGGGGCATAGATAGTTACAATTGTTAGATTTTCTGTTGGATAGAGCCTTTAAGTATGATATAGTGTCCCTCTACATCTCTTCCTACAGTCTTTGGTTTAAAATCTAATTTGTCTGTTATGAGAATTGCTACCCCAGCTTTCTCTTGAGGTCCTTTAGCATGATAAATGTTCTCCATCCCCTCACTTTCAATCTGGGTGTGTCTTTAGGTTCAAAATGAGTCTCTTGTAGACAGCATATGGATGGGTCCTGCTTTTTTATCCATTCTAAAACCCTGTGCCTATTGATGGGAGCATTCAGCCCCTTCATGTTGAGAGTAACTACTGAAAGATATGAATTTAGTGCCATTATATTGCCTGTAAAGTCTTTGTTTCCATAGATCGTCTCTGTTAATTTCTGCTGTATATTACTCTTGGGGTCTTTCTTATTTTATAGAATCCCCCTTAATATTTCTTGCAGGGCTGGCTTGGTGGTCACATATTCTTTCAGTTTCTGCTAGTCCTGAAAGCTCTTTATCTCTCTGTCCATTCTGACTGACAGCCTTTCTGGATAAAGTATTCTTGGCTGCATGTTCTTCTCATTTAGTACCCTGAATATGTCTTCCCATCCCTTTCTGGCTTGCCAGGTCTCTGTGGATAGGTCTGATGTTATTCTGATGTTCCTCCCTCAGTACATGAGAAATCTATTCCCTCTAGCTGCTCTCAGGATAGCTTCCCTGGCTCTAAGATTTGCAAGCTTCACTATCGTATGTTGGGGTGTTAATCTATGTTTGCTGAATTTTGGGAAAGGTCCTCTCTGCCTCTTGGATGTGAATGCCTGTTTCCTTCCCCAGATTAGGGAAGTTCTCATCTATGATTTGCTCAGATATACCTTCTAGTCCTCTCTCTCTCTCTCCACTCCCTCAGGGATCCCAATAATTCTGACCTTGGAACATTTCATGGTGTCATTGATATCTCTAAGTCTGTTCTCATGGGCTACTAGCTGCCTATCCCTATCTTCCTCAGCTTCCTTCCTTTCTATCATCTTATCTTCTAGGTCACTAATTCATTATTCTGCCTCATTAACCCTGGCTGTTAGAGTATCCAATTTAGACTGCATTTCATTTTATTCATGGCATTCCGGCCTGAGTAGATCTCATTTCTGCCCTTGGAGATTCTATATTGTCACTAATGCTTTTCTCAAGCCTAGCTATTGACTTCATGATTGCTACCCTGAAGTCTATCTCTGACATCTTGCTTATATCCATTTCCATTAGTTCTGTGGCAGAGGACATTGTTTCTGGTTCTTTTCTTTGTTGGGAGTTCCTCCTCCTAGTCATTCTGTTGATGGATGGTTGAGGGAGTGCACAGTCCAAAATATCAACCACTACCCAAGCAAAATGCACCTTAGAAAAAAATCTGAAGTGGTCAAAAGCTCCCACAGATATGCCACCAAGGACAAGATGATCCAAAACAATAATAATGAAAGAAAAAAGAAAAGAGGGGGGAAAAAGGGGGGGTGGAGAGAGTATAATCTCTCAGGGTGGACACAGCAGGGTGATCTGCCTGTTCCTGCTTCATTTTTGGTCTTTGTGTTAGAAGATACTATATCTCAAAATTGCAAAGAAATGAGAACTTACATATATACAAGATAAAATTGAATAGAGTGAAAAACAGGCTGTATGGTGCATAAATCTATAAAATGTTGATGTGAAAAAAATAAAAGTTAAAAAGCGACTTAAAAACTGGTTGGGAAATAAGAATCTCTCTGAAATGGGTTAAAAAAAATAATAAGAAAAAAACTAAAAAAGAAATGTAAAATTTTAGTCTGAAGTATAAGCGAGTTGAGAGGGAACACCTGGAGCTCCCTATATTATTTTCCCCTGGTGGTGGAGTTTTACAGTCCTGTGGGAAATGAGCTTATCATTCACCTGTTCCTCCAGTCTGTCTTCTTGTGGAGGGGCCTGCTGCTCAGCTTCTCAAGTGTCTTTGCCTGGGTGGAGTTGTCCCACCCCTTGTCAGGGGGATGGGCTTAATGTGAGCTGGCTGCATGGCTTTTGTCCCCTGGCATCTTTCCACTTCTCTTTAGATGGTCAGAGCAAACATGGCCCAGGCGGAATCTCTGGCCCAGAGCCGCAATATCAAGGTCCCCCTCTTCAACAAATCCTCTAGTTCAATCCATCTCCACCTCTGTGCATACAAAACTCTACATATTCACACAATTTGTGTCCTCCACACTTCTCCCAGGGGAGTCATGGGGACCTGGGAGCGTTTCTGCCCTATGTGACTTTGCAATTGCTTGCACGGACTTGCACATGTACCCTCTTTCACAGCTCCCGTGGCCCTCTGAGTGCTACCCCAGTGTCCCTTGGATTGAGCTGTTGCCCAGTCATGGGTGCAGACTCTTTGTGTGCCAAACCGCTGAATCCCGAGGCTCCCGCCGGCTGTACTTCTCCCCAGGGAGTTACGGGGACCCGAGAGCATCTCTGCGCCTTGTGACTCTGCAACTGCAAGTGGCGGTGGGCTCACGTGTGCACCTTCTTCCACAGCTCATAGGTCATGCTGGGTGCCACCCCAGCGTCCCTTCGTGGGCCACACCACCCTGTGAGCTATCCCTGTCTTGGTTGCAAGCAGTTCTAAATCTCCCCTAGGATGTTAGACAGTCTGCACCTTCCAGTTCTTTTCAGGGTGGTCAGGCAGAGGATGGTCTCCTTATTGGCTTGGCTCGCCATTTATGGTGCCCAGAGCTGAGAGTTTTCTCTGGGCTCACTGACCATAACCAGTCTCCCTGTTCCACTTATTGGGCACTCTATCATTTCAGGCTCCCCCATTCTTTCTGAGTCTCCTGGAAACCTGAGACCACAATGATCCACCTAGAATTCTGCCCTACTCACCCCATGTGCCCTTTTCAGAAGTGTGGCCTCTTACTCATCATCTCAGTTTCTGAATTGTTATTAACCTCTACCCTTTATGCCTTGCAAGAAAAGAATGAACTCTTTCAGAAGGAAGAGTGTAACATTCAGATAATCTACAAATTTTCTTACACAAAGTCTGACATTTGACAGGAACATAAAAGATGTGTCTAGAAACAATATCAAAGCACTAAAAAAAAAGCCCAATGAGGAAAAAAAAATATGGAAAATGTTGTAAAGAATATGAGACGTATAGAATGGAATGGGATGGTTAGGAATAAATTAAAAAATGACAGCTTATACAGTGATTCTGGAGTACTTGTGCTTTGATTTAGACTGTAGTATTATCATATATTCTAGTAATCTTCAAAGTGGGCATTGGTTGACAACTCACTGGTGGGAAGGATGTAGATATTAAAACTTCTTTTTATTTTTTAAACTAAATATTTAAGAATTCCCATTTTTATACTTTTTATAATATATAGAAAATCATATATGGTAGTACATGAATGTACATAAATGAAAAAACAAACATGTATTAGAGTGTGAATGCATTAACAAAAAGGGGTTTTTATTTAAATAAAAGAGGTATATGATCAAAAATTTGGAACCATTGGTCTATTCTATATATGGGAGTGGTGCCTTGGACATTAAATATCACTTAACTTTTCCTGATAAATGATTATTTAAGTAAATGAAATTATACTTTTTGGAGAAATGTATTCATGGATACTTTCATTATACCAGATGCTAAGCAAATTATAGAAAACATGTGACAAAGACTATTTTCATTGGCATAGAGGTCCATAGGAAAAATGGTTAAGTGAGGAAAATTTGTTATATAGGAGCACCTTTCTGTGATTTCTAAATCTTCTCCCATATCTAAAGTCCTGCCTACCAACAAAGACACTTATTTTATCATTTTTCTTAGCATTCTTCTCCCACCTCCACTTTTTTCCCACTCACTTCTGCCCAGCCATTGAAGAACACACTTCAGAGTTCTTTTCTTCCCATCAAACCAATCAAAACTTACAGTCTCTCAATTTTGACTTTACAGCTAATTTCAAGTGTTTGCTAGTTAAGGGGAAATAATTTTAATTTACTAATAAAACATGAAGCATGAATGGCTTAAATTCCAGTTACTATTTGTTTCAATGTTTTATAAAAGTTTGTTAACACAGTGTAGTATAAAGACATGAACCTTGGTGTCAGAATGATCTTTATTAAATGTCCTTTCCTCTCACTTCTAAATATGAGGTCTTGGAAATTTCAGTTAATTTTCTTGTTCTCTGTTTTCTCATCTATAAAATTGGAGTTATACCTATGGGACTGTAGAAAAATATTTTTATGATTCTGTACAGTTAGGGCTTTCTGGGAATATTTTACATAACCTGAGTTAAAGGACATGCCTTGTAATCTAAAGGTTGACTAAATACATAGTAAGAGATTCATCTCCTCAGAGGTATGTGTCTACATTCCAAAAGAGGAAGAAACCCAAAGCCCTGGAGACATTCCAAGAGTTGTCAACACTGAGACATTTGTCTTCTTTCCCCTACCCCCATATATTTATTTACAACCCGAAAGTTAAAAACCTAAGGCCCTCCCCTTCTCCTCATAAGGAGCTTTGTTTACATTAGGGAGATTAAGTTCCTATCCCGAGAGAGGGGGGATGTGTATATAAGCTCTCAGATTCTTATTTTCAGGGCTCCCTTTCTTTATGTGAATGGTGATATCATCACCTCATCATATTTCACTGCAGGGGATTAGATATTTGCAGCAAAAGAGAACCAATATGTTTCTTGCTATAAGTAAAACTAATATGTCTTGACCCAGAAATTTCATGTTAACTTTTACATTAATATGAATAAATATAGATAAAATTTGTCAATATCCACCTTATCAACTATACAGGGGAGGGAAAATGAGCTGGTGAATATGGAAGGACTCAGAAACAACTTATACAACCAGGAGATTATTTTCTCGAATTTTATTTTGTTGCTGTTCTTTGTGAAGTAGTAGGATGTTTGGCATAACCAAAAGATGCCCAGAATCATGTACTTTTATATTTGAAATTTGCTTATGTATTCCTTGTGCCTTAACTAGGCTCCAGGTGAGAGGAATTTTGAAAACTATTAGAACACTTTTTATTAACTATAACTTGAAAATTGAAATGGACATCCCAGATATTAGGGACAATTATAGCAAATATTATAGCTGGAACTCAATATGTTATGTTGCTGTCAAGACATTTGAAATAATGTTTATCATCTTAAAAGAGTAGAAAAATTTACTTACAAATCATAGATCTAAGAGAAAAAGTTAACATTGGCAGCCTGGGATGCTTCTTGCTGAGGCGTTATGTGGAAATAAGATTAACACATTCACACATTGAGAAATGTCTTCCCTAAAAAGAGATAGGTTGTCTTTGATAACTTTTTTTAGACTGCTATGTCTTTCCATTTCATTTCAAATATTTTCTTAAAAATATTTACTTCCTTTTTAAATTTGGACACAAAAATCATTTATATAGCCTAAAAAATCAATAGCCCCCAAATAATTCACCTCATAAATGAGGCAACAGTCAAGAGCATTTCTTAGTGTATCTGCCCTTCTAATAGTAAGTTCTAAAGTTAGAGGGCACTCCAAAGATAGAACCCTCCTTTCAAGGTAATGACATATACATTTATTCAACAAGGTAGCCTTCTCTAAATGTCAAAGTTTCACTCCCAAGGCATTTTTCTGGATACACTTTAGAAAATATAGTTATTTAAATAAAACTTCCATTTCCTTTGTCATTCTTTTTGATGATCCATCCTTAACAGGGAGAGTTCCAATACCCTGATAGTGCTGCATCTATAGTGAATGGAAGGCATAGCCTATGCCATTTATTTATTATATCTTTTTTCCCATCTTTAATATTTTCTATTATTCTATAGAAAGGGTGGTTCTCTGATGTATTAAAGAAAAAATAGTATATTATTTGGCAGATGTTGCTTAAGCATATATATATATTATATATACACACATATATATAATTAATATATACATATGTGAATATTAGTATATAAAGGTATGTGTATTTATAAAATGTCCTGTATCACACTTTTAGTAAACATTCTATGTGCATTAGTTTAATTTTCATAACAGCTTTTTATGATAGGAATTATTACTGTTCCCATTTTACAAATGAGAATGTCGAGACTCAAAGATGTTACTTACACAGAACTAGTAAATGGGGAGCCAGGATTTGGACTAGGTCTACCTGACTTCAATGCCCAAGTTATGAAAAATAATGTAAAATGCATCTAAAGTTATGGAGAAAAATCATTTAAGTTTTAAGGTATGACAACCAAAGAAGTGCTGCTTAAAATGATATGCTGAGAAGTTGACTGAGATATATTGTCTTACTCTCAATCTTTAATTGAGAGACAGTGTTGAGTGGTATGAAAACCACCGTATTTAGATTTAGACAGATCTGAGTCACTAATTGTGTAAATTTGGGCAAGGAATTTGCATCTTCCAGAGTTTATATGAATATAGCTTTAAAAGTACCTGGCACAGGGCTGCCGGCATGGTGCAGTTGGTTAAGTGTCCAACTCTTGGTTTTAGCTCAGGTCATGATCTCAGGATCCTGGAATTGAGCCCCACATTGGGCTCCATGCTCAGTGTGGAGTCTGCTTGAGATTCTCTCTCTCCCTCTCCCTCTGCCCCTCCTGCTCATGCTGTCTCTCTCTCTCTCTAAAATAAATAATTAAGGCAAGATGGTGGTAGAATAGGGGACCTCATTTTATCTGGTCCCTCAAATTTAGCTGGATATCTATCAAACCATTCTGAACACACACAAATTCAACCTGAGATGTAAGAACATTTATCCGGATCTCTACAGGCAGAAAAATGACTACTTTTTGCAAGGTAGGAGGTGCAGAACCTTGAATCTTCAGGGGAAATATTGGAAAATAAATGGAGGGGGGAGGAAGCCTCCATAAGCCGGCCACTGGAAAGTGATATAACACTGGAGCACAAAACTGGGACCTTAGAAGTCTGCTCCAGTGAGAGACATCCCTTTCAGAAAGGGCACAGGGGATGAATAGGGCAGAATTCTCAGTGGATCATTGTGGTCTCAGGATCACAGGAGACTCGGAAAGAATGGGAGGAACCCCAACCGAAAGAGTGCCCAAGAAGTGGAATAGGGAGACTGGTTATGGTCAGCAAGTCCAGAGAGGACATTCAGCTATGGGCACCATAAACTGCAAGCCAGCCTGGTAAGGAGACCACTCTCTGAGTACCCTGAAAAGGACTAGAAGGTATAGGCTGTTTAACATCCCAGGGGAGATACGAAATGGCTTGCGCCCATGACAGGGCAACAGCTCTCAGGGTGGTGTGCCCCTGAAAGGACACTGGATCAGCACCAAGCTGTGACCTAGGAGCCACATAAGAGGGTGCATGCACAAGCCCATGGCTGCTTGCAATTGCAAAGTCACAAAGTGCAGAGACTCTCGCAGGTCCCGGGAACTCCCCCAGGAGAGTTGTAACGGGCACAAATAGCACAAGTCTGTGGAGTCTGGTACACACGGAAATGGAAATGGTTTGACTTGGAGGGTTTATTGAAGAAAAGGGACCACAACCTTGTGGCTCTGGGCCATAGATTCCCACACAGCCATATCTGCTCTGACCATCTAAAGAGGCATTGGAAGAGACCAGGGAACAAAAGCCACACAAATGACCAGCTCAATTTAAGCCCATCCCCCTGACAAGGGGTGGAGCAACTCCACCCAGGCAAAGACACCTGAGAAGATGAGAAGCAGGACCCTCCCCCAGAAGACAGACTGGAAGAACAGGTGAATGAGGAGCTTAATTACCACAGTACTGTAAAACCCCAGCACCAGGGGAAAATAATATATTGAGCTCCAGTCGTTCCTTCACTACTCATTTATACTTCAGGCTAAATTTTACATTTCTTTTTTGTTCTTTTTCTTTTTTCATTTCTTTTTTTTTTTTTAACCCTGTTCCTGTTTCAAATAGATTCTTATTTCCCAACTTATGTTTTTAAGTCGCTTTCTAACTTTTATTTTTTTTACATCTACATTTTATAGATTTATGCCCCATACTAGTCTGTTTTTCACTCTCTGATTTCTTTACAATTTTGGGATATAGTGTCTTCTAACACACAGACCAAAAATCAAACAGGAACAGGCAGATCACTCTGCTTTGTCCACCCTGAGAGATTATAGTCTCTCCCTCAGCCCTTTTTTTATTGTTTTGGATCATCTTGGCTTTGGTTGTATATCTGTGGTAGCTTCTGACTACTTGGGATTTTTTATGGGGTGCATTTTGCTTGGGTAAAGGTTGATATTTTGGACTCTGTTCATTTACTCAACCATCCCTCAACAGAATGACTGGGAGGAGGAACTCCCAACAAAGAAAAGAACCAGAGACAATGTCCTCTGCCAGAGAACTAATGGATATGGATATAAGTGAGATGTCAGAGATAAAATCCACAATAACAATTATAAAACTAATAGCTAGGCTTGAAAAAGCATACATGACAATACAGAATCTCTAAGGGCAGAAATGAGATCTAATCAGGCAGAAATTAAAAATGCTATGAATGAGATGCAGTCTAATTTGGAAGCTCTCACAGCTAGAATAAGTGAGGCAGAAGAGAGAAAAAGTGATCTAGAAGACAGGCTGATAGAAAGGAAGGAAATTAAAGAAAAGAAAAGATAAAAACCTCATAGCACATGAAGAGAGACATGGAGAATTCAATGATACATTGAAAAGAACCAATAACAGGATCATAGGGATCCAAGAGGGGTGGAAAGTGAGAGAGAGAGAAGGTAGAAGGTATATTTGAACAAATCATGGCTGAGAACTTTACTAATCTGGGGAAGGAAACAAGCATTCACATCCAAGGGACAGAGAGGACTATTCCCTAAAACAATAAAAATAAATCAACACCCTGACATATAATAGTCAAACTTGCAAATCTTAGAGCCAGGGAAGCTATCCTGAGAGCAACTAGGGGGAAGAGATTTGTTATGTATAGAGGGAAGAACATCAGAATAACATCAGACCTATCCACAGAAACGTGGCAGGCCAGAAAGTGCTGGCAAGATATATTCAGTGAAGTAAATGAGAAGAAAATGCCACCAATAACACTTTATCCAGCAAGGCTATCATTCAAAATGAAAAGAGAGATAACGGGGTGCCTGGGTGGCTCAGTCGTTAAGCGTCTGCCTTCGGCTCAGGTCATGATCCCAGGGTCCTGGGATCGAGCCCCGCATCGGGCTCCCTGCTCCGCGGGAGGCCTGCTTCTCCCTCTCCCACTCCCCCTGCTTGTGTTCCCTCTCTTACTATCTCTCTCTCTGTCAAATAAATAAATAAAACCTTTAAAAAAAAAAAAAAGAAAAGAAAAGAGAGATAACGAGTTTCTAGGACCAGCAGAAACTGAAAGAATATGTGACCACTAAGCCAGTCCTGCAAGAAATATTAAGGGGGATACTGTAAGCAAAGAGAAACCCCAAGAGTAACATGGACCAGAAAGTAACAGAGACGATCTACTGAAACAGGGAATTTACAGGCAATACAATGACAGTAAATTCATATCTTTCAATAGTTACTCTGAATGTAAATGGGCTAAATGCTCCAACCAAAAGACATAGGGCATCAGATTGGATTAAAACAAAAAACAAAAAACAAAAAACAAGACCCATTCATATGCTCTCTACCAGAGACTGATTTTAGACCTAAAGACACACCCAGACTGAAAGTGAGGGGTTGGGGAAAAATTTATGATGCTAATGGACCTCAAAAGAAAGCTGGGGTAGCAATCTTCATATTAAACAAATTAGATTTCAAATGAAAGAGTGTAGTACCAGATGTAGAGGGACACTATATCATACTTAAAGGGTCTATCCAACAAGAAGATCTAACAATTGTAACTATCTATGCCCCCAATGTGGGAGCAGCCAATTTTATAAACCAATTAATAACCAAAATAAAGAAGCATATCGATAACAACACTAATAATAGGAGACTGCAACACTCCACTCACAGCAATAGATAGATCATCTAAGCAGATCAACAAACAAGAGCTTTGAAGGATACATTGGACCAGATGGACTTTGGAAATATATACAGAACATTCCATCCTAAAACAACAGAATATTCATTCTTCTCGAATGCAGACAGAACTTTCTCCAGAATAGATCACATACTGGGTCACAAATCAGGTCTCAAATGATACCACAAGACTGAGATTATTCCCTGTATATTTTTAGATTACAATGCTTAGAAACTAGAACTCAACAACAAGGAAAATTGTGGAAGGAATGCAAACCCTTGAAGGTTAAAAAGCATTCTACTAAAGAATGAACAGGTTAACCAGGAAATTAAAGAAGAACTTTAACAATTCATGAAAACCACTGAGAATAAAAACATATTGGTTCAAAACCTATGAGATACAGCAAAGTCGGTCCTAAGGGGGAAATACATAGCCATCTAAGCCTCTCTCAAAAAATTAGAAAAATCCCAAATGCACAAGCTAACCTTACACCTAAAGGACCTGGAGGAAGAACAGCAAATAAAACCTAAACGAAGTAGAAGAGAAATAATAAAGATTAGAGAAGTAATCAATGAAATAGGAACCAGATAAACAGTGGAACACACCAACGAAACTAGAAGCTGGTTATTTGAAAGAATTAATAAGCTCAATAAACCTCTGGCCAGACTTATCCAAAAGAAAAGAGAAAGGACCCAAATTAATAGAACCATGAATGAAAGGGGAGAAACCATGACCAATACCAAGGAAATGGAGACAGTTATTAGAACTTATTACCAGCATCTGTATGCCAACAACCTAGGCAATCTGGAAGAAATGGATGCCTTCCTGAACACTTACAAACTACCAAGACTGAAACAGGAAGAAATAAACAATCTCAACAGACCAATAACTGGCAAGGAAATTGAAACAGTAATCAAAAACCTCACAAAAAATAAGAGTCCAGGGACAGATGGCTTCCCAGGGGAATTGTACCAAACATTTAAAGAAGATATCATACCTATTCTACTGAAGGTGTTCCAAAAAATAGAAATGGAAGGAAAGCTTCCAAACTCGTTCTATGAGGGCAGCGTTACCCTGATCTCCAAACCAGACAAAGACCCCATCAAAAAGGAGAATTACAGACCAATATCCCTGATGAATTTGGGTGCCAAAATATTCACTATTTTGAATACTAGTCAAGATACTAGTGAATAGGATCCAACAGTACATTAAAAGGATTACTCAATACGACCAGGTGGGATTTATTCTTTGGATGCAAGGGTGGTTCAACATTCACAAATCAATGAACGTGATAGATCACATTAACAAAAGAGCCAAGAACCATATGATCTTCTCAACTGATGCAGAAAAAGTATTTGACAAAATACAGCATCCTTTCTTGATTACAATTCTTCAGAGTGTAGGGATAGAGGGAACATAACTCAACATCAGAAAAGGCATCTATGAAAAGCCCACAGTGAATATTCTCAATGGAAAAAAACTGAGAGCTTTTCCCTTAAGGTCAGAAACATGACAAGGATGCCCACTCTCACCAGTATTGTTCAACATAGTGCTAGAAGTCCTAGCTTCAGCAATCAGAGAACAAAAAGAAATAAAAGGCATTCAAATTGTCAAAGAAGAAGTCAAACACTCTCTTGCAGATGACATGATACTTTATGTGGAAAATCCAACGGACTCTACCCTAAAATTGCTAGAACTCATATAGCAATTCAGCAATGTGGCAAGATACCATATCAATACAAAGTCAATGCACAGAAATCAGTTGCATTTCTATACACTAACAATGTGACTGAAGAAAGAGAAATTAAGGAACTGATCCCATTCACAACTGCACCAAAAAACATTAGATACCTAGGAATAAACCTAACCAAGCAGGTAAAAGATCTGTATTCTAGAAACTACAGAACACTTATGAAAGAAATGGAGGAAGACACAAAGTGATGGAAAAACATTCCATGCTCTTGGATTGGAAGAATCAACATTGTTAAAATGTCTATGCTGCCCAGAGCAATCTACACATTCAATGCAATCCCTATCAAAATACCATCAAGATTTTTCACACAGTTGGAACAAACAATCCTAAAATTTTGTGGAGCCAGAAAGGACCCTGAAAATCCAAAGGAATATTTAAAAAGAAAAATAAAGCTGGGGGCATCACAATGCCTAAGTTCAAGTTATATTACTAAGCTGTGATCATCAAGACAGCATAATACTGATATAAAAATAGACACATATATCAATGAAACAGAATAGAAATCCCAGAAGTGGACCCTCAACTTTATGGTCACCTAATCTTTGACAAATCAGGAAAAAATATCCAATGGAAAAAAGACAGTCTCTTCAATAAATGTTGCTGGGAAAATTGGACAGCCACATGCAGAAGAAAGAAACTGGACCATTCTCTTATACCATACACAGAGATAAACTTGAAATGTTGAAAGACCTAAATGTGAGACAGGGATCTATCAAAATCCCAGAGGAGGACACAGTCAGCAACCTCTTTGACCTTGGACAAAGCAACTTTTCACAAGACACGTCTCTGAAGGCAAGGGAGGCAAAAGCAAAAATGAACTTTTGTGACTTCATCAAGGTAAAATCTTCTGCATGGCAAAGGAAACAGTGAACAAAACTAAAAGGCAACCCAGGGAATGGGAGAAGATATTTGCAAATGAATTTGCGGATAAATGGTTGGTATCCAAGATCTATAAAGAACTTCTCAAACTCAACACCCAAAAAACAAATAATCCAGTGAAGACATGGGCAGAAGACATGAACAGATACTTCTCTAAAGAAGACATACAAATGGTCAATAGACACATGAAAAAATGCTCCACATCACTTGTCATCAGGGAAATACAAATCAAAACCACAATGAAAGTCACTTTACACCAGTCAGAATGGCTAAAATTAAAGACAGGGAATAAAAAATATTGGTGAGGATGTGGAGAAAGGGGAACCCTCTTACACTGTTGGTGGGAATGCAAGGTGGTACAGCCACTCTGGAAAACAGTATAGAGATTCCTCAGGACATTAAAAATAGAGCTACCCTACGACCCAGCAATTGCACTAATGGTATTTACCCAAAGGACACAGATAGAGTGAAAAGAATGAGCACATGCACCCCAATGTTCATATCAGCAATGTCTATAATAGCCAAACTGTGGAATGAGCCAAAATATCCTTCAGTGGATGAATGGATAAAGAAGATGTGGTCCATATATACAATGGAATATTACTCAGCCATCAGAAAGGATGAATACCCAACTTTTACATCAACATGGATGGGACTGGAGGAGATTATGCTAAGTGAAATAAGTCAAGTAGAGAAAGCCAATTATCATATGGTTTCACTTATTTGTGGAACATAAGGAATAGCATGGAGGACATTAGGAGAAGGAAGGGGAAAATGAGGGGTGGGAATTGGGTAACTGGATGATGGGCATTCAAATGGCAGGTGATATAATGAGCACTGGGTGTTATACTGAACTGATGAATCACTGAACATTATATCAAAAACCAATGATGTACTATATATTGGCTAACTGAATTTAAATAAATTAAAAATAATAAGTAAATAAATAAAAAATAAAATTTTTAAAAACAAGTTTTTTGCATAAATAGTTGTTTAATAATTTTGAACTATTTCTGGTAGATTGCAATTTTTCAGCTTTCCTCATCAAGATGGATATCAGACATTTGCGGTTCTTGGCTGCCCCTTTGACTTAAGTTGGCCAATAGAATATGACCGAAACAATATTGAGGTAGTTTTGATCTTAGACCTCAAAAATTCTTGCACTCTATTAGAATCTGCCAGGCCTGTTTACTGGATAATGAGAAACACATAGACTTGTTACCCCCATTATACGCCCACTTCCAGAGCCAACAATCAACCAACCACCAAAAGCAGAACTGTTTGGTGAACTGGCAGAGGATTGCATACACATGTCTGAGAAGTCAGAGGAACTGACCAGCTGCCCAGCCCAAACTTCCAACATAGAGACTCATGAACTAAATAAATGGTTGTTAATTGAAGTCACTAAATTTGGACTGATTTATCCAGTAAAAGCTAACTGATGCAGTATTTCTGTCATTCTCTTTTTTTTTCTTAAAATTTTTATTTAAATTCTAGTTAGCTAATATACAGTGCAATATTGGTTTTAGGAATAGAATTCAGTGATTCATCACTTACATACAACACTCAGTGCTCATCACAAGTGCCCTCCTTAATACCCAACACCCGTCTAGCCCATCTCCCACCCACCTCCCTCCATCAACCCTCAGTTTGTTCTCTATCAGTCTCTTAATCAACCAAGTCACGTCCTTATGCAACACTATGCCACCAGTTAGGGGAGAGAGAATACAAAATAATTTTAAGGCATATTTCCTGTTCTCAAAGATCTATTTATTTATTTTAAGATTTATTTCTTTATTTTAGAGAGAGAGAGAGAAAGAGTGAGCATGGGGGAGGGATAGAGGGAGAGAGTCTTAAACAGAGTCCATGCTGAGCATGGAGCCTAATGTGGGGCTTGATCTCACAAATCTGAGATCAAGAGCCTGAGATCATGACCTAAGCTGAATGCTTAATTGACTGCACCGCCCAGACACCCTCAAAGAGCTAACATCCTTGCACATAAGATGAGAATGACACATATGGAAGAATTATATACAGGGCACGAGACAGGATATAATCAGATGCTATTTCTCCATATATATAGGCTCCTCTGTAGGAAGATTAGATTATTAAGTAAGCAGGCTACTCAATTCGTACTTAATGGAAGTACCTATAGAGAGTCATCATCTTTATTCCTGTGCTTCCATAGCAGTAAGTGAGAGAGGTGGATTTGTGGCAGTTGATTTGTGAAAGAACTGGTGAGTAGATAAAATCCTTTTTGGTTCTCAATATAAAGCTCCCCATTGGGATAACTTCCGAGTGGATTACTGAAAAAATTATGTGAGCCACACAAATGAACTGATAGAAAGGAGGAAAGGGAAGGCAGCCATTTCCATTAGTAAGCATGCTGTGGAAGTATGAAATCTTTTGACCACACATATGTGGACAAGATGTTGTCAATGAACACTTATGTGCAAGCATTAATGTCTACAGCAGTTAGACTAGAGTAGCAGATGTAATTAAAAACATGAATTTTTAAGTCAGTTAGATCCAGTTTCAAATTAAAATTCTCCCATTTCCTTACTGTGTCATTTGGGGAATGTTAAATAAATTATCTTTGGTTCAGCATCCTTACTTGTAAAAAGAGGATAACTATGGCACCTACCTCAGTTTTATTGTGAGGATAAAGCAAGGTACACACACACACACACACACACACACGCACACATCATCATCATCATCATCATCATCTAGCCCAATAACTGGCATATTGTAGATGCTCACTAAACACAATAAGCATTATTTGTGTTTATTTTTTGTGTAGTGTGTTCTAAATTTAGGGGAAAGAAAGATTATTGAGAAGGAAAACCCAAACACAGGGTTTTGGACATTTTGTCCCTGAAAAATGAGTTCAATTAGGTCTTTCCTCTCACTGAAGGAAAAGAAAACAAGCTGTTCTCAATTGTATTTAAGTAGTTGCCATTTTAAAAACATCATTGTTTTTCACTTTTTTATCTGAAGATTGATGCACTTTTCTTTCTGGAGTGATATTTGCCACTCAATGTTGAGTTTGACTGTCTCAAATGCAAAGCAGAGAAGAATGAAAAAAAAGTAGTCCACTGTGGCCAATTGTGCATTTAGTATGTGGGCTGTGGAAGGGCTTCTAAAACATACTGGGAATCTTTCAAATGGCTCCCCATTATGTAAATAGTAAGTGGTGCTAACTAATGGGCTCATCTCTGACTTACAATTTTCTAGGCAGCACCACCCCATTTCCAGTTTCTGTTCTCTGTGAATTACTAGCTAGGAGCAGAATAATGAGTCCCTTGCCTCACACACTCTATCTCTTTTGAAAAGAAAACTATGAGAGGATGCTAAGTTTCGATTATATTATTTTTAATGAATTTGTCCATTTCTTTCTCTTCTCTTTTGCTTTCTTGTTTTCTGCTAGTGATTATTTCTTTTTTTAAAGAACCTTATCTCTGGTCAGGTTTTTATTCAAGCTGCAGTCATAGTTCTCTGACTAGAGTTCTTTCTGTCCTCAAGTGGAGAAGAGACAAGATTTACAGCTCATCTACTCAAATGGACTCAGGAGTGTTTTGTTGGTTGGTGGTGGCTGTTAAACTGAAAAAGAAATTTTAGAAGCATTGATTGACAGAGCTCTTTTATTTATGCTTCATTTCTTGAATGCTGGCAGATTTCTTTTCACTGCTCATGTTGCCACTCCCTGACCTTCCTCCGTTGCATAGGCTCTTCAGCCAATTTCATGTGGAGGCACTTCTAAGAAGCTAAGAGATAGAAAGGGTTAATGTATAAACTCCATTACATTTCTCATTTTTTCTTGTGCCTCTCCTACAGAACTTTAGTCTGTATCCTGGGAAATATACAGTGGTAAGAATGAAAATGATTCACTCTAAAAATTCTGACAGGATTGCTTTGAAATTATGTGTGTTCTCAAATGACATATACTGATGAAGTCAGGAGGTCTCAGAGCTCTTCACAGCCTATCTTCATCCTCTTCATGCTCCTTGCTTCTGTTGCCCTGGCCCTAATTCTTCTCACTGCATACAATCAACTTTCAATTCTCAATCTCCTCCTCCCAGGTTGCTGCATTTCTAGAAGCAGAGACAGAAGGCAGCCACAAAGAAAAAATGGAAAACATGTATTTCTGATGATATTCTAAGACAAAAATACATGTTTGGAGAGCACCCATTATTTTCTAAGAGCTATAGATCCTTTCTTTTATTTTATCTTTTCCTTTAATAAGAGTTACCAAGTGGTAGTTATATAAAAAAAAATAAAGCATGGACTTAAAAATTATTAATTAGATAACCTTTTAGGTTATGCAGGCATTGTACCTATTAAAATAATAACAACCAACATTTCTGGAGCACCTAACATTACTAAGAACATTATGTGCATTATCTAATTTATTCTTCATAGTAACTTGATAAAGAAAATGTTACCATTCCCATATTGTAAATTGGAAAACTGAGGCTAAGAATGCTTATATAAGTTGCCTAAGATAAAATAGATAAGTAACATAACTGTGATTTCAGCTCACTTCTATTTTACTCCAGAATCAGACCCCACAAAGATTATAGATTGTATGTAAACTAAGTTACTCAAGATTCAACCACTTTTTAAAAAAAAATTAAATTCAATTAGCCAACATATAGTACATCATAGTTTCAGATGTAGAGTTCAACAATTCATCAGTTGCATATAACATCCAGTGCTCATCACATCATATGCCCCCCTTAATGCTCTTCACCCAATTACCCTATCCCCTCACCCACTTCCCCTCCAGCAACCCTCAGTTTGCTTCCTATAGTTAAGAGTCTCTCATGATTTTTCTCCCTCTATGATGACTTCCCATTCAGTTTTCCCTCCCTTCTTACAGCACCTACACTGGCTGCCTAACTTGCTTACACCAAGCAGCACTTCCCAGTGCTCTGGTGGGACTGCCCTTCTCAGTCAAGCTTGCCTCAGTTCCATCACAGTGGGCTCCTTCCCCAGAAAACCAGCACAAGCCCTTGCTCACACATCTCTAAAGCCTGGAGTTTTACATATCAGCAGGCTTGGCTGAGATAGAGACAGGAGAGCACTAAAATGTTCCTGGAGAGAAGGCAGATAAACAACCAGGCGGTGGGGGGGAGACAGCATGGAAATTGCAATCTGAAAAATGCCTGGGGCACTCAGGGGGTGGTTATTTGCTATTCTAGGAGCACATCCATGAGAGGCAATATTCACAAAGACACCTTTCTAGAACAAATGAGCTGGCTGGCACCATCTCCCCCCCACCCTACTG
Organism: Mirounga leonina; assembly: GCF_011800145.1. Classification (NCBI taxonomy): domain Eukaryota; kingdom Metazoa; phylum Chordata; class Mammalia; order Carnivora; family Phocidae; genus Mirounga; species Mirounga leonina. The sequence continues at coordinate 24,152,621 of NW_023270513.1, forward strand.
CCCCTCAGCATAAACACAAAAGCATCTGAGGGAAGCAGTTCAGTGTGGACACTGGCTGACTAACTTACTTATACAAAGGCCCACACCCCTGTGCTCTGGTGGAACTGCCCTTCTCAGTCAAACTTGCTTCAGTCCCAGTGCAGCAGGCCCCTCCCCCAGAAGACTGGTGGAGGTGGTGTCAGGTCTCATTTCACAAGCAGACCAGAGCACACCTAGTTAAAACTTGCCACATTCAGGCCAGAGACAAACACTGCCCACAAGAGACAAGGAGAGGCTCCACAGTAGACTGGCCTGAAGGACAGAGGAGCCAAAACACAACAGCAGAACACACACAGCACATGCCAGAGACACTCACTGGAGCATAATGACCCTGGGCATTACATAACCTCTTCTTCATAAGGCCATTACTTTTAGGAGTAGCAGACATAGCTAGTGGTCATAACACAGAGAAGGCAGAGACTTAGACAAAATGCCAAGATGGAGGAATTTATCCAAAATGAAAAAAAGAAGATAAGGCCATGGTCAGAGATCTAAGTAAAACAGATATAAGTAACAGGCCTGATGGAAAATTTAAAGCAACAATCATAAGGATAATCACAGGGCTTGAGAAATCAATATAAAACATCAGTGAGACCCTTACAACAGAGATAAAAGAGTTAAAAAAGAATCAGAGATGAAGACTATTAATGGGATTGGAAACAGGTGTGCTGCAATGAACAACAAGAGGGAAGAAGCAAGGAATGAATTTGTGACCCAGAAGACAAAATAATGGAAAATGATAAAGATGACAAAAGAGAACAAGAAGGATTATACAAGACAAGAATAAACTTAGGAAACTCAGTGACTTCATCAAATGTAATAATATTCATATTATAGGAGTTCAAGAAAAAGAAAAGAGAGAAAAGGGGGCAAAAAAAAAAATTTTGAGGAAATAATACCTGAAAAATTTCCCTAATCTGGAGAAGGAAACAGACATCCAGATCCAGGAGGCACAGAGAACTCTCCTCCAAAAAACAAAACAAAACAAAACAAAACAAAAAACAGATCCATACCAAGGTATATTGTAATTAAATTTGCAAAATATGTGATAGGAAAAAAAGTTAAAAGCAGCAAGACAAAAGAAGTTCTTAACTTTAAAGGAAACGCCATAAGCCTAGCTGGAGATTTCTGAACATGGCAAGCAGGAAGTTGAGTGGCATGATATAGTCAAAGTGCTGAATGGGAAAAATACAACCTGCAACCAAGAATACTGTATCCAGCAAGGCTATCATTCAGAATAGAAGAGATAGAGTTTCCCAAACAGGAACTGAAGGAGTTTGTGACCAGTAAACCAACCCTGCAAGAAATATTAAAGGAGACTTTGCACTCTGAGTGCAAAGAAGAAACCAAAAATGACAAAGGCAAGAAAGGATCAGAGAAACCCTCCAGAAACAATGACAAAACAACTAATAAAATGGCAATAAATACATATCTATCAATTATTACTTTGAATGTGAATGAACTAAACAATCAAAAGACATAGGGTGTCAGAATGGATAAAACAAAAATAAGACCCACCTATATGCTGCCTACAAGAGACTCATCTTAGGTCTAAAGACACCTGCAGATTGAAGTGAGGGGGTGGAGAAAAATTTACCATGCATATGAATGCCAAAAGAAAGCCAGAGTAGCAATACTTATATTTGACAAACTAGACTTTTTTGTTCTTGTATTGTTTTTATCTTGCTTTGGTATCAGGATCATACTGTCCTCACAGAATGGTTTTGAATGTGTTCCCTCTATTCCATTATTTGTAAGAGTTTGATAAAGATTGTCATTATTTTTTTAAGTGTTCTGTAGAATTCACCAAGGAAACCGTGTGGTCCTGGGCTTTTCTGTGCTGGGAGGTTTTTTTTATTCCTAATTCAACTTTCATTCTTGTTATTACTCTAAGAAGATTTCCTACTTCTTGAATTCAAGATTCATGATTTAATGTTGGTAACTTGTGCATTTCCAAGAATTGTCTGTTTTTTTCCTAAATTATCTAATTTGTTAATATATAATTATTTATAGTAATGTCATCATGCTATGTATTTCTGTGATTATCTGTTGTATTGTTTTCTCTTCTATTTTTCATTTTGGTTTTTGAGACTTATCTCTTTTTTCTTAATGTTGTTAAAGCATTGTCAATTTTGTTAATTTTTTTGAAAAAAATGGTCATTACTTTCAATGTTATGTTATCATTTATTCTGGTCTCCATTTTATTCATTTCTAATTTTTCTGTGTTTTTTCCTCCTCTACTAAATTTCAGCTAAGTTTCTTCTTCATTTTCTAGTCCTTGTGGTGTAATATTAAGCTGTTTATTTGAACTTTGTTTCTTAATACATGCATTTATAGATTGAATTTCACTCTAACATCTGCTTTTGTTGCATCCCATAGGTTTTGGGATACTGTGTTTTCTTTTTCTTCTATTTTGAGACATACTGGATTTGCCATTTGATTTCTTATTTGGCACATTGCTTGCACTCCCATTAGGTGAGTTGCTTAGTATTTATTTGTTAAATATTTAATATTTACATTGTAGATTTTCCACCTTTGTTTTATTGTTAATCTTTAGTTTTGTACCATTGTGGTTGGAAAATATACTTGTATGATTTCAGTCATCTTAAATTTGTAATATTTGTTATGTCTCTTTTTATGTGATTTAACCAGAAGATTCTTCTGTGTGCATATGAGGAATATATGTATTCTATTTTTCTTGGATGAAATGTTTTATATATATCTGTAGAACCATGAATTCTGAAGTATACATCAGGTAAAAAATGTTCCTTTTGAAAAAAAAAATGTATAAAGAACTTATAAAACTCAACACCAAAAAATAAATCCCCCAAAACAAACAAACAAAAAACCCCAAATAATCCAATTTAAAAATGGGCAGAAGACATAAACAGTCATTTCTCCAAAGACATACAGATGGCCAACAGACACATGGAAAGATGTTCAGTATCACTAATCATCAGAGAAATGCAAATCAAACCACAATGAGATATCACCTCACACATGTCAGAATGGCTAAAATCAAAAACACAAGCGACAACAAGTGTTGGTGAGAATGTGGAGTAAAAGGAACCCTTGTGCATTGTTGGAAGAAATGCAAACTGGACAGCCACTGTGGAAAACATCATGGAAGTTCTTCAAAAAATTTAAAAACCAGAATAACCATGTGATCCAGTAATTTAATTCCTGTGTATTTACCCAAAGGGTATGTAAACACTAATTTGAAAAGATACATGCACCCCCATATTTATTGCAGCATTATTTACAATAGCCAAATTATGGAAGCAAACCAAGTGCCCATTGATAGATGAATGGGTAAAGAAGAAGTGGTATATATATTGGAATATTAGCCACAAAAAAGAATGAAATCTTTCCATATGTGATGGGTCTAGAGAGTATAATGCTAAGTGAAATAAACCAGTCAGAGAAAGACAAATACCATGTCATTTCACTTGTATGTGGTATTTGAGAAACAAAAGAAACCAACAAAGAAACAAAGAGACAAAAAAACACAGACTTTTTTTTTAAGATTTTATTTATTTATTTGACAGAGAGAGACACAGCAAGAGAGGGAACACAAGCAGGGGTAGTGGGAGAGGGAGAGGCAGGCTTCCCACTGAGCAGGGAGCCTGATGCAGGGCTCAATCCCAGGATCCTGGGATCATGACCTGAGCTGAAGGCAGATGCTTAATGACTGAGCCACCCAGGCACCCAAAAAAACAGACTCTTAAATATAGAGAACTGGTGGTTACCAGAGGGGAGGTGGGTGGGGAAATGGGTCATATAGGTGATGGGGTAAAAAAGATTCAACCACTTCTTTCTGAGCCCTATAATATACTAGACATTATGCTAAGCTATGTTATCTACATAAAACCTGTGAAGGAATTATTATCTCTGTTTTACATATAAAAAAGGAATGTGGGAAAGGTAATAAAGAAAATGTGTAGTAAAATGAGGATTTAAACCTAGGTTTTCTGTTCCTTCTACACAGTATCACTGAATGGTATAGATACTATTTCACCAGTATATAGGATTGTCCATTCTACCTGATAACAACATCTACAGATCTAAGGTATTTATAGAATTTCTGCATTAGAGTTCTCTAGGGAAACAGAAACCAATAGAACATAAATACATATATAAATGCAAATATTTTCACAGATTACTACTTGTGTTTTAACTCTAATGTGTCTTAGATGAACAAGTTTGTTTTTGTTTTCACATAATTGAACTTATCAATCTTCTCCTATACACAAATATATAGAATATTTATATACATATAAATGTATATTAAATATATAAAAAGAGATTTATTATAAAGAAATGGCTCATGCAATTACATATGCTGAGAAGTACTAATATCTATAGTCAGCAAACTGGAGATCCAGGAGAACTGATGGTTTAGTTCCCATCTGAATCCAAAGGGCTCAGAACCAAGTAAGCCAATAGTGTAAGTTCCAGTCTAAGTTTAAAGTCAGGAGAAGATCAATGTCCCATCTCAAAAACCATTAGGCAGAGAGAGCAAATTATCCTTTCCTCTGCCTTTTTGTTCTATCTAGGACTTCAGTTGATTAGATGAGGCCTACTCACATTGAGGAAGGAAAATTCTTTATTCAGTCTTATGATTTAAATATTAATCTCACCCAGAAACATCCTTGCAGACATACCCAGAATGTTTAACCAAATAATTGGGCATACCATGGTCAAGTCAAGTTGACACATAAAATTGCCCATCACACTTTTCTTCTTGGAAAAGGAGAACTTTTGAGACCATGGTAAGGGGTGTAAAGGATCTGATAATACAGAAAAGTATAAGCATATACAGAGGCAATGTTCTTTTTTTAAGATTGATTGGTTGGTTGATTAATTTTAGAGAGAGAGAGAAAGAGTGAGAGCATGAACAAGGAGAGGGACAGAGGGAGAGGAAGAGAGAATCCTCAAGCAGACTCCCCGCTGAGCATGGAGCCTGACTTGGGACTCAATCCCAGGAGTCAAAGATCATGATTCGAGCCAAAACCAAGAGTAGGCCACTTAACTGACTGAGCCACCCAAGTGCCCCAAGGAGGCAATGTTCTTTAAGTTCAAAACCGCTTCTGAATCTTTTTCACCTACATTTCCACATCAAAATCTCTTGGGGTAGACAAAGGTTTTAGGGGTAATCTAATCCAACTATTTACCTAGTCCATGAATCTCTTCCTTAATATTCTTATCCTTAAATATCTTTAGTGACTATAAACTCATTGTTACGTGGAGTTGTCCATTTCCTTTTCAGAAAGCATCAAGCTGAATGAAAGCAGGAGACTATCCTTACAACCTTGGGGTAGAAAAGGACTTCTTAATCAGAATGTGAAACTATAAAGGAGAAGATTGGTAAGTTCAATTATGTGAAAAAAAGAACAAACTCGTTCATCTAAGACACATTAGAGTTAAAACAAAAGTAATAATCTGTGAAAATGTATGCATCACCTATAATTGATATAACACATCATGTATAACCTACTTGAAAAATACAAAGAAAATACAACTAGACATTTCACAGAGAATAGAACATAATTGGTCTATTAATATATAAAATATGCTCAACCTCATTAATAATCAGTGTCCTGTAATTAATAATGGTTAAATAAAATTTCTACTCACAAGATTGGCAAAAATTTAAAAGTCTGGCAATATCAAGTGTTGACAAGAACATGAAGCAATGAAAATTTTCATACCCTGCTAGGGGAAGAATAAATTTCTGATGAATAAAAGTTTGACATTATCTAGCAAAACTGAATATATGAATACTCTATGACCCAACAATAGTCCTAGGCCTTTCTCTCAAGAGGTACTACCAAAGGACACATACAAGAAAACTCATAACAGCAATGTTCATGACAGCAAAACCTGAATAAAACCCAATAGTCCATCAGAAGTTGACAGGAAAAAGAAATTCCATTATACTCACACAACAGACTACTATATACCAGTATAAAATTTTAATGAATCACAGATACAGACATTGATATGCATGAATCTCCAAAATATAATTTTGAGCAAAACAAAAAAGTGACAGAAAGATATATATAGCATCATAATATTTATATCAATTTCAAAGTCAAGCAAAAGTGAAAAATATAGTTTAAATTTGCATACATAAGTATTAAAATATTAAAGAAAACCAACAAAATCATTATATAACACAAAACTTAAGATTATAGTTACCTCTGCAGTAGAGGAAATATTATGTGATTGGGAGTAAATATAAAGTAATATAAATATAAATATAAAATACTGATATTCATGTTTCTTAAATTGAGTGCAGGAAAATTGAGGGTTTTTTTAAAAATAATTGTTTATTTTTAATAGTTTCAGAGGTAGAATTTAATGATTCATCAATTGCAAACAACACCCAGTGCTCATTATATCAAGTGCCCTCCTTAATGCCCATCATCCAGCAACCCCATCCCCCTACCCACCTTCCCTCCAGCAACCCTCAGTTTGTTTCCTAGAGTTCAGCATCTCTTATGGTTTGCCTCCTTCTCAATTTTCACCTTATTTTATTTTTCCTTTCCTTCCCTTATGTTCATCTGTTTTATTTCTTGAATTCCACATGAGTGAAATCATATGGTATTTGTCATTCTCTGACTGACTTATTATACTTAGCATAATACACACTAACTCTATTCATGTTGTTGCAAATGGCAAGACTTCATTCTTTTTGATGGTTGAGTAATATTCCATTGTATACATATACCACTTCTTTATCCATTCATTTGTTGATGGGCATTTGGGCTCTTTCCATAGTTTAGCTATTGTGGACATGGCTGCTATAAACATTGGGCTGCATGTGCCCCTTCAAATTATTATGCTTGTATCCTTTGGATAAATACTTAATAGTACCATTGCTAGGTCATAGGGTAGTTCTATTTTTAACTTTTTGAGGAACCTCCATACTGTTTTCCAGAGTGGCTGCACCAGTTTGTATTCCTACCAACAGTGTAAGAGGGTTCTCCTTTCTCTGTATCTTTGCCACCACCTATTGTTTCCTGAGTTGTTCATTTTAGCCGTTCTGACCAGTGGGAGGTGGTATCTCATTGTGGTTTTGATTTGTACTCCCTGATGATGAGTGATGTTGAGCATTTTTTCATGTGCCTGTTGGCCATTTTTAGGTCTTCTTTGAAGAAATGTCTGTTCATGTCTTCTGCCCATTTCTTGACTGGATTTTTTTGTTTTTTGGGTGTTAAGTTTGATAAATACTTTATAGATTTTGGATACTAGCTAGCCCTTTATCTGATAAGACATTTGCAAATATCTTCTCCCATCCCATAGGTTACCTTTTAGTTTTGTTGACTGTTTACTTTGCTGTGCAAAAGCTTTTTATCTTGATGAAGTCCCCATAGTTCATTTTTGCTTTTGTTTCTCCTGCCTTTGGAGACATGTCTTGTAAGAAGTTCCTGCAGCTGAGATCAAAGAGGTTGCTGCCTCTGTTCTCCTCTAGGATATTGATAGATTCCTTTCTCATATATAGGTCTTTTATCCATTTTGAGTTTATTTTTGTGTATGGTGTAAGAAAATGTCTCAGTTTCATTCTTCCGCATGTGGCTGTCAAATTTTCCCAGCTCCATTTATTCAAGAGACTGTTTTTTTTTTTTTTTTTTCCCTCCACTGGATATTATTTCCTGCTTTGTTTAAGATTTTTAATTGAAGTATAATAAACATACAGTTTTATATTAGTTTCAGGTATACAATAATGATTCAACAATTCTATACATTACTTAGTACTCACCACAGTAAGTATACTCTTTTTAATTTTCTTTTCATTTGAGTTTAGTTGACACACAATGTTACATTAGTTTTAGGTGAAGGACATTGTGTAGTTTATGTATTATGGTAATGCTCACCAGAAATGTAGCCACCATCTATCAATATACAACTCTATTACAATATCATTGATTATATTCCTTATGCTGTGCCTTTTATTCCAATAATTTATTCATTTCATCTCTGGAAGCCTGTGCCTTCCACTTCCTTTCACCCACTTTGCCCAACCTCACACCCCACTCCCCTATGGCAATTATCAGTTTGTTCTCAGTAAGAGCCTGTCTTTTGTATTATTTTTTTCTTTGTTCTTTTAATATTATCTTTTTAAACTACACAATGCACTTTATGCACTCTCTTTTCATGTGTGACATACTTGATAGTAAAAAGAAAAATCCTATAGTAGTCTCCTTTTGCCTTCCAATTCAAATACAAAGTTTCTGATATGCTTTCTAGGCCTTGAATAATCTGCTCCTTCTCTACCAAATTATTACCTACTATTTCCTAGTATGTATTTTACCTCCCATATACTTTCTTATGTGATTTCCACTATCCTGAATATTTTCCCTGCTCATTTCTGCCTATCTAAGCCAAACTTACTCTTGAAGGCTGACTTTATGCCCCAGTATCTCCATGAAAATATTTGAGAATATCCAGTCCAATATTTACTTCACCCTTCTTTGCATCCTTTTTGTTTTTTAAAAATAGTAGCTCTGTACCACAAAATGTAACACTTCATTGTTTTATGTGTTTTTACACTTATCTCATCAGTACTGTGCTTCTTTTGCATCTTGTTAGAACCTAACAGTTATGGATTCACCAAACATATTCAATAAATACTTGTAGTTAGTGAAATTGGCTAGAAATCCATATTACACTGACTTTATTTAAAGCTATACAGATTTAGGGCGCCTGGGTGGCTCAGTTGGTTGGGCGACTGCCTTCGGCTCGGGTCATGATCCTGGAGTCCCTGGATCGAGTCCCATGTCGGGCTCCCTGCTTGGCGGGGAGTCTGCTTCTCCCTCTGACCCTCCCCCCTCTCATGTGCTTGCTCTCTCTCATTCTCTCTCTCTCAAATAAATAAATAAAATCTTAAAAAAAAAAGCTATACAGATTTAATGCATTCAAAAATATACGGGAAAATAAACACAAAAGTAGTCAAGTAGAGGCTCTGCTGTAATACATCAGGATTTTTCACCTTTGATACAGCCTTTATAGGCAAATAGACAAAACAATATATTTAATTGAATCATCTGAATATATTATATGCTGGAATGATAAACACTGAATGAGTGGGTTCTACATTAGTGAAGTTTTAAGGGACTGCTTAAGATAAAATTAAAGTAATAAATGCATCTTATCTCATACAGGTACTTAAATTTGCTTGCAAAGTCTCTGTCCCCAAACTCCGACTCTTCTTAAGCTACAATATTACTCAGATGCATGCATAATCAGATTTCATATTATAAAATGATAGCACATGCACAGAGGCACTGCTGCACTTGCTGTTTTTATATAGCTGCAAAACCACCAAATTGAAGCAAAATTACTTCACAGACAAAAAAAAATGCCTTTTGTCTTTCCTAAAGCTCTTTATCCAGTCCAATTGTAAACTTATGTAATGAGCTCTCACATATTCTCTTGAAGTCTTTCTGAAACCTGCAGAGCTCAATCTCTTTGAATTTAGACATGAAAATTCTGGTTTGCTGGGCACTACAACTATTCTATTGTTGTCCCCCGGCTTGTTTTCTCTAGGATATCTCTCTGTAGATGTAAAGAAAACTGATCAAATATTTGGCTTATAAATAATATTTGGAAACACCACGACATAGTATCAGTTGGTTTGTATTTGTGATGAAAGGAAATGAAAGAGAATTTCAGACAAACTTTCCTTCATCAGGGTTCCAACATTTCGTTCTGTGTCTGCAGCTTATCCAACTGTTTTATCTTTGTTATATCAGCAATGCTCTCTCACCCAAAAAGTCACATACCAGATAATGTGCTTTAATCAAAAGTGGGGCCTGAAAGTCAGGTCTACTAACAAAGTAGTGGTCCACATCTGGATGCCAAATCTGAAACTACTCATTTTGAACTTATTGCTCGATCAAAGATGATTTAGAGAATAAATCTTGAAAGTATTGACAAACAAAAATAGTGGGGCTGGTTTTGGGGGGGTGTTGAATATGGTTATTTCTTTTTCTCCAGCTTTTTTTAAGTTACCACTCTGTTGGTCTTATACTCTTATCCATTCTTATATAGAAAAGGCTCTTTTAGTATATTAAATGAAATTCTTATAAAATTCTGATTTTAATTGTCTTTCATATTACTTATACGCAAAAATAATATCTATAATTGGGAAAGTTGTGTCCCTATGTTGTTTCATTTTATACTATGAAAGATGATATCTGGCATCATATTTTTTGATTTCTGTAAGTTTATTCTTACTGCTTTCAAGAACAAAGGGAGAATTTATATATGGAAAATAATAATCAAAAATAAAAGCTCATTTTGGGTGGTGTTATCATGTAATTGAACATTAAATACTATATTCTGAAGTAAGTTATTAAGGTATGGAATTTTCTTAAAGAGATAAAGAGGCTTAAGCTCAAAAAGAAGTTATTTTGGGGATTCTTCTCTCATATAGTATGACATATTGCCAGGAAATGAAATATTTGCTAATTGGAAGAGTGAGTCAGATGAGGTGCTTCAAGCATAATGATCAAAATAATTTTTTGGCTTATCATCAGCATCAGCAAAACAGTTGGGTGAATTCAGATTTTTATGTAAGGATGTGTTTCAGATTTATTCTCAGTTTGAACCTTTTCTACCTTCTCTTAAACTCCAGAACAATAGCTCCTTCCTACCTCAGAGCAATAAAGTGAAAAAGACAATGCAATTAAGAATTGTTCTCTATAACAATGGGCCATTTAGAAAATACCCAGAAAGATGTTCAGGATAAGATGAAAAGCTATTGTACTTGGCACTTTATTTCTTTCAGATCCTGAAACTCTTGGTGTGTGTGTGTTTTGGGATAAGAGGGTGTGCTGGAAGTGGAAGGTGGACAGTGAGATGGGGGATGGTGAGACCTGGACATGATATAGGGTAATAGCAAAACTTCACTGCTAGTTTTATCAAAAATATTTTCATAGTAAAATGTGTCCTCTCAGGAAGCATTGACAGATGGAGTAAAGTAAAACAATCCACCATACCTAAGAGTCTTGAACAATGCCAGCTGCACCCATTTAGAGGCTGTGAAGAAATGTCAGTCATTATTAAAGGAAATCCTCTGAGACCAGGAAGCAGAAGATTGGTTTGCAAATGTCTCCCCTGCAGGGGCTCTGGTAAAGCAGTGTTATCTGAACCTGTGGCCATTATTCATTAACTCGAGCAGTGGATCATTTTGTTTAATATAGCTCCAACTAATACTGACGATCCATTGATTGTATTTCATGAACCTACTTAATTCATTGGGAAATACAAGGGGTGCATATTTTCTACAGGCATTATGTAACACTTCTCTCCTGAGAATCAATGTGTTAGTATTTGTAATGCACACTGAAGATGAAAATTGCTGTACAAATAATAGTCATTATCCTGTGGTACATATAGCTGCAGCTACTCCATTAGGAAGGGAAAAAAGAGCAATATATAACCATAATATAAAATCAGATGCACACTTCCACCTCACCATACCCTCCATTCTACCATGCGTTGCAGTAAGACAGTTGCCTAGAATGTACCAAACTTGATAAAATATATCTTATAAGAAGAAAGACTTCATGATTAAAAGCAAACCAGATATCTCTGCAGCCCTACTATGTTTGCAAAGTTGCATGTAATGAAATATTGTAATCTTAACCAGGCTGGCAACCAGAAGACTGGCATAGCAATTCTTCACTCGGTTGCTGTTGCTAACCCAATGCTGTGGTAAGTGGGAAAGACCCTTGCCATGCTCCCTCACTCCCCAATCTCTGGCATGATCATTGTGGCCATTGGCTAAAGTTACAAATGATAAAACTAAACTCAAATTTAAGTGTCAGTTCACTTGTAATTAAAGTGCAAATTGAATTAGAAGCATACACGGAAATGTGTGTCACTCAAAAAAGAATACTGATCTGTCTCTAATTCCATCAGTAAACCACCAGAAAACTCAAAGAGGCAGCTGTATGTTTTAAAAGCTTTTTTATTAAAGTATAATTGACATATTAGTTTCAGGTACACAACATAGTGATTTGACATTTGTATACATTGTGAAATTATAACCACAATAAATCTAGTTACCATGTGTCACTTCAGAAATATTGACTATCTCTTATGCTGTACATTATATCCCTGTGACTTACATATCTTATAACTGAAAGTTTGTACTTCTTGATACCTTTCACCTATTTTGCCTCTCCAGCTCCATTCCCTTCTGGCAATAACCAATCTATTTTCTGTATCTTTAAATCTATGTTTTGTTTTGTTATTTTTGTTTTTTTTTTGTTTTTTTTTTTTTTATTCCTCATATAAATGAAACTATGCAGTATTTGTCTTTCTCTGTCTGACTTATTTAACTTTGTGTAATACCCTCAAGATCCATCCATGTCATAAATGGTCAAATTGCAGTTTTGTGGTTTTTTATGGCTTAGTAGTATTTGTGTGTGTGTGTGTGTGTGTGTGCATAGTCACTACCCATCAGTGGACACTTAGGTTGCTTCCACATCTTGGCTATTGTAAATAATGCTTCAGTGAATATAGGAGTGCATATATCTTTTTGAATTAGTGTTTTCATTTTCTTCAGATAGATACCCAGCAGTAAAACTGCTGGATCATATTGTATTTCTATTTTTAACTTTCTGAGGAACCTCCATACCATTTTTTATGGAGGCTGCACCAATTTACATTCCTACCAACATTGCACCAGGGCTCCCTTTTCTCCACATCCTCACCACACTTGTTATTTCTTGTCTTTTTGATAATAGCTATTCTGATAGGTGTAAAGTGATAGCTCATTGTGGTTTTGATTTGCATTTCCCTCATGATTAATGATGTTGGGCATCTTTTCATGTACCTGCTGGCCATTTGTATGTCTTCTCTGGAAAAAAATGCCTATTCAGATCTTTTGTTCATTTTTTAAATTGTTTTTTTTTTTATGTTGTTATTGAGTTTTATGAGTTCTTTACATATTTTGGAAGTGTTAACCACAGCATTTAGGCAAGAAAGAGATTAAAGGCACCCAAATTGGAAAGGAAGTGGTAAAACTGTTACTATTTGCAGATGACATGACACTGTATGTAGAAAACCCTAAAGACTCCACCAAAAAGCTGTTATAACTAACAAATAAATTCAGTAAGCTTGTAGGGTACAAAATTAATTTATAAAAATTCATTGTGTTTTTATACATTAATAATGAACTATCAGAAAGAGAAATCATGAAAACAATCCCATTGACAATCACATCAAAAAGAATAAAATACCTAGGATTAAATTTAACCAAGGTGTTGAAAGACTTGTGCACTGAATACTGTAAGACACTGATAAAATAAATTAAAGAAGACATAAGCAAATGGAAAGATATTCCATGCTCTTGGATTAGAAGAATTAGAAGAATTAGAACAACAAAAGACTGGAATAACCAAAATAATATTGAAAATGGAGAACAAATCTGGAGGTTTCACACTCCTGGATTTCAAATTATACTACAAAGCTATAGTAATCAACTTGGTATCATACTGGCATAAAAACAGACACAAGATCAATGCAACAGAATAGAAAACCCAGAAATAAGCCCATGTATATATGGTCAATTATTTAACAATAAAGAAGACAATAACATATAATGTGGAAAGGACAGTTTCTTCAATAAATGATGTTGGGAAAACTGGGCAGCTACAAGCAAAAGAATGAAACTGGACCACTATCTTACAACATACACAAAATGGATAAATACTTGAATGTAAGACCTGAAACCATAAAACTCCTGGAAGAAAACAGATGATAAAGTCTTTGACATCAGTCTTTGCAATGTTTTGGTTTTCTTTTCTTTTTTTTTTTTTCCCTTGGATCTGACTCCAAACACAAGGGCAACAGATGCAAAAATAAACAAATAATGGTGCATTAAACTAAAAAGCTTCTGCATAACCAAGAAAACTGTCAACAAAATGAAAAGGCAGCATACTGAATGGGAGAAGACATTTGCAAATCAAAATTTAAAAGCTTCTTAATGCTTAGTAGCACTTAATACCTCAGCCTCAAATCTCAGGGAGGCTCTAGACTGGAATACATTTCTAAAGCAGTTGTTTCCAGATTTTTGGATTTCACACATCTTTAGAATGTTAGCATATATTTTTCATGTACTACTATAATCATTTTCAAAAGTAAAGTACATTTTATTTTTATTTATTTATTTTTTTAAAAGATTTTATTTATTTATTTGAGACAGAGAGAATGAGAGAGAGAGCACATGAGAGGGGGGAGGGTCAGAGGGAGAAGCAGGCTCCCCGCCGAGCAGGGAGCCCGATGCGGAACTCGATCCAGGGACTCCAGGATCATGACCTGAGCCGAAGGCAGTCACTTAACCAACTGAGCCACCCAGGCGCCCAAAAGTAAAGTACATTTTAAAATATAATAGGAAACACTTAAACACAGAGTAAGTAAACTGTTATAAGAAAGGGCACATAGCAAAGTTAGAACTACATCATGTATTTTGTGTATATTGGGCAAGTTACCTAACCTGTCAATTCCTTCAGGTTCTCCATATCTAAGAGAAGACAATATCATTTGTTATGAGGAGTATAGGAATTAACATATAAAGTTCATAGAACAGAATGTGTCACCCTATATTCAAGACATAAGAATTTAATTCTCTCTCTCTCTGTATAAGTTGCTCATTAATTTTTTTATTAACATATAATGTATTATTTGTTTCAGGGGTACAGGTCTGTGATTCATCAGTCTTACACAATTCACAGTGCTTACCATAGCACACACCCTCCCCAGTATCTATCACCCAGCCACCTCATCCTTCCCACTGCCCTCCACTCCAACAACCCTATTTGTTTCTTATAGTTAAGAGTCTTTTATGGTTTCTCTCCCTCTCTGGTTTTGTCTTGTTTCATTTTTCCCTCCCTTCCCTATGATCTTCTATCTTGTTTCTCAAATTTCTCATATCAGTGAGATCATATGATAATTGTCTTTCTCTGATTGACTTATTTCGCTTAGCATAATACCTTCTAGTTCCATCCATGTCCTTGCAAATGACAAGATTTCATTTTCTGATGGCTGCATAATATTCCATTGTGTATGTGTGTGTGTATATATATATATCACTTCTTTATCCATTTATCTGTTGATGGACATCTAGGCTCTTTCCATGGTTTGGCTATCATGGACATTTCTGCTATAAACATTGGAGTGCACGTGCCCCTTTGGATCACTACATTTGTATCTTTGGTGTAAATACCCAGTGGTGGAATTGCTGGGTCATAAGGTAGCTCTATTTTCAACTTTTTGAGGAACCTCCATACTGTTTTCCAGAGTGGCTGCACCAACTTGCATTCCCACCAACAGTGTAGGAGGTTTCCCCTTTCTCTGAATCCTCGCCAACATCTGTCCTTTCCTGACTTGTTAATTTTAGCCATTCTGATTGGTGTGAGGTGGTATCTCATTGAGGTTTTGACTTGGATTTCCCTGATGCTGAGTGATGTTGAGCACTTTTTCATGTGTCTGTTGGCCATTTGGATGTCTTCTTTGCAGAAATGCCTATTCATGTTTTCTGCCCATTTCTTTATTGGATTATTTGTTCTTTGGGTGTTGAGTTTGATAAGTTCTTTATAGATCTTGGACACTAGCCCTTTATCTGTAGTGTCATTTGCAAATATTTTCTCCCATTCTGTGGCTTGCCTCTTTGTTTGGTTGACTGTTTCCTTTGCTGTGCAAAAGCTTTTTATCTTGGCACCTGGGTGGCTCAGTCGTTAAGTGTCTGCCCTCAACTCAGGTCATGATCCCAGGGTCCTGGGATCGAGTCCCACATTGGGCTCCCTGCTCGGCAGGAAGCCTGCTTCTCCCTCTCCCACTCCCCCTGCTTGTGTTCCTGCTCTCACTATCTCTCTGTCAAATAAATAAATAAAATCTTAAAAAAAATAAAATAAAGTCTATTAAAAAAAAAAAAAGCTTTTTATCTTGATGAAGTCCCAATAATTCATTTTTGCCCTTGCTTCCCTTGCCTTTGGTGATGTTTCCAGGAAGAAGTTGCTACAGCTAAGGTCAAAGAGGTTGCTGCCTGTGTTCTCTTCAAGGATTCTGATGGATTCCTGTCTCATATTTAGGTCTTTCAACCATTTTGAGTTAATTTTTGTGTGTGGTGTAAGGAAGTGGTCCAGTTTCATTCTTCAGCATGTGGCTGTCCAATTTGCCCGACACCATTTGTTGAAGAGACTGTCTTTTTTCCATTAGACATTCTTTCCCTCTTTGTGGAAGATTAGTTGACCATAGAGTTGAGAGTCCATTTCTAGGATCTCTATTCTGTTCCACTGATCTACGTATCTGCTTTTGTGCCAATACCATACTGTCCCCAAACCATAAAATACCTAGGAATAAAACTAACCAGAGGCGAAGAATCTGTACTCAGAAAACTATAGAATACTCATGAAAGAAATTGAGGAAGACACAAAGAAATGGAAAAAGGTTCCATGCTCATGGATTAGAAGAACAAATATTGTTAAAATGTCTATGCTACCTAGAGCAATCTACACATTTAATGCAAATGTTACCAAAATACCATCAACATTTTTCAAAGAAATGGAACAAGTAATCCTAAAATTTGTATGGAACCAGAAAAGACCCCAAATAGCCAGAGTAATGTTGGAAAAGCAAAGCAAAGCTGGTGGCATCACAATTCTGGACTTCAAGCTCTATTACAAAGCTGTAATCATTAAGTTACTTATTAATTTTTTAAAAATTCTCATTACCGTAGACTGCTGATAACCTTATCTTGGAACAGCACTGGTCCTCAGACCTGCATTTAGAAACATTGATCTAGAAGTCTCACAGTTGTCTATGATACCAGATAGTTTTACTAGGGAACTGCACTAGTTTGTAATAATTAAAGCCCCTCAAAGGAGAAGAAAATGCTTCATTCTAATGAGTGTTGATTATGAATGGTTATCAATATAATAAAAAAGTCTCCAGTGTCATATATAATATATTTTATTTGTTATTTTCATGAAGATATAGACAATAATGCAACCCAAAATTAATTCAACACTTGCAAAGTATCATTCTTGCTTTTTTTTTTATCTCTAATACTCAATCCATTAGCAAATTCAGTCAAATCTAATTCCAAAACATAATTCTAAATCTACCAGCTCCCTCAATTTTCATTGCTACCATCTTAGCCCTAGCGATCATCATCTTTTAACTATGTGCTGAACTTCCATCCTAACTGGACTTTCTACTTCCACTTTTGCTATATCTACACCATTCTCCACAGAAAATTACAGTGATCTTTTTTTATTAAGATTATTTATTTACTTATGTGACAGAAAGAGAGAGAGAGCACAAGTAGGTGGAGGGGCAGTTTGAGGGAGAGAGAGAAACAGGCTCCCCACTGAGCAGAGAGCCCTAGGTGGGGCTCAATCCCAGGACCCTGGGACCATGACCTGAGCTGAAGGCAGACATTTAACTGAGCCACCCAGGTGCCCCACTCACAGTGATCTTTAAACAAAATATATACATATATATATATATATATATATATATATATATATATATATATATATATATATATATATATATATATATATATATATATATACCTTCTAATGGCTTCCCATTGCACTTATAATAAAATCCAAAATCTTACCATAGCAGAAAACACCCTGAATGATCTAGTCCCTATCTATCTCTTTGACCACATCTTCTACTTCTCTCCTTCATGCTCACAATGCACTAATTACACTGACCTTCATTATGTCCCTTGACTACTATAAGTTTGTTCTTTCCTCAAAGTCTTTAACTTGTTATTTTCTCTGCCTAGAGTACTATTCTCCCATTCACTCGTGTGGCTGGTTCCATTCTTTCACACTGGTCTTACCATATATAATGCCTCCTTAAAAATGTTCCCTTTCACTTATTTCCCCTTTATCTCTTTAACTTATTTTTCATAGCAATTGCTACTCTCTGAAATTATCTTATCTATTATTTTTTTTATATGTTTATATATTTACTGTCCTGCTCTGAATACTTCAGAATGTAAGTTCTATAAAAGGTCTTTATCTGCCCTGTTTAATAGTATACCATCTCTTCGGCTTAGAACAATGTCTCAATTAATGAATCAATTTTTCAGGTATCATGTTAAATTATTTATAAACATTATTACATGTCATGAACATAATAACACCATAAAGTAAATTTATTGTTTTCCTCATTTTACAAAGAACCTGAGATCAGACAGTTAAGTAAATTCCCAAAGGCAATGGAGATAATAAATATCAATGCCAGTACACAGATACATAACTTACCTTTATTTCACTCCAGAGCCCATTCTCTTAATCTCATATGCTACTTCTCCTTATCTAACTTAGGAAACTGTTATCAATGTTTCAGATTTAAGGAGTATAAATATATTGAAAGACTGAATTACAATACCAGAAGTTTACTACTACAGATTGGGATTTAGACTCAAAACTAATAAAATGAAGCATAATAGAAATAAATTTGAAGCCCTGCTCTTAGTGTTTAAATATCATATGAGAAAGAATAAATGAGTGTAGCCTTGGCTTATAAGCAGCATTTGTTAAAAAAAAAAAAAAAAAAAAAAAAAAGACCTGGAAGTTTTGACTTTAATTTCATTGTGAGCTAGCAGGGTGATGTGACTCCTACAAAATAAAAATTAAAAACAAAAAAACAAAAAACAAAAAACAAAAACAAGCTGCTACAAATAGGCTGAATTAATATAAATCTACTCTCCAAGTAAAGCCACACTGGAATTTTCACTGGACAAAATGCCACAATCAATTCTGGAAGTCAAGTTTTAAAAGGGATAATTGGCAAATTAGACCCCAATCAGAGGAAATAGACCAAGAACGTGAAGGGTCTGAAATAAATGCAAAATAAGTAACAGTAGGAGAAGCTAGGCATGCATAGCCAGATCAGAAAAGTAATAGGTTATAAGTTTTAAGGGACCACTATTTCGATTATGCATTGTTTTTCCATAATGATGAACTGTGGCCAGTGAATAGAAATTAAGAGGAGCTACATTGCAGATCAATATATGGAACAACTTTCAAATATTTTGTGTTAAGAAGGAAGCCAGTTTTTTCACAAAGGATGAGATTCTTTCACTAATAATTTTCAAATATAGGCAAGAAAGCACTTAATAGGAATATTACATACAGGGAGTGGAGTTGGAGTAGAACAGTGATTCCCAAACCTCAGTCCAATACCTGGTGCTACAATGTAAAACAAAACAAAACAAAACAAAACAAAACAAAACACAGATGCTGGGGAAACATCCAGGATGTCTGTCAAGGGAGCACAGTGATATGCATTTTTTAAAAAGATTGATAGGGTATCATGAAACTATGGGAAAATTCTCAGATAAACAGTTCCCAAGTCCTTAGCATCTTTATCTGCCAGACTCCTAAAATTTCATTAATAGTTAAACTAATAGACTGTAAACTCCTTTATGATAAGAACTGTACCACTGCTTCTTGTATAATATCTAAGACATCATTGGCACTCAATAAATGCTTGTTAAATATATATTTTTTATTAAGTTTTAAATTTTACTTCCAGTATAGTTAATAGTGTTATAATAGTTTCAGGTGTACAATATAGTGATTCAACAATTCTATGCATTACTCAGTGCTCACCTTGTTAAATGTTCTCCTTAATCCCAATCACCTATTTCACCCATCCCTTCTCCCACTTCCCCTCTGATAATATTAGTTTGTTCACTATAGTTAAGAATCTGTTTCTTGGTTTTCCTCTCTCTCTCTCCCCCCTTTTAGTGTTTTATTTTGTTTCTTAAATTCTACATATGAGTGAAATCATAAAGTATTTGTCTTTCTCTGACTGACTTATTTTGCTTAGCATTGTATTCTCTAGTTCCATTCATGTCATTACAAATG
>NW_023270513.1:24172669-24181997 GCF_011800145.1 Mirounga leonina
CTTCCATAATTTGGCTATTGTAAATAATGTTGCAATAAACATAGGGGTACGTGTATCACTTTGAATTAGTGTTTTTGACTAAATATCCAATAGTGTGAATGGTGGATCATAGGGTAATTGTATTTTTAACTTTTTGAGGAACCTCCATACTGTTTTCCACAGTGGCTATACCAGTTTGCATTCCCACCAAGAGTGTACAAATGTTCATCTCTCGCCATGTTATCACCAACACTCGTTTCTTGTGTTTTTTATTTTAGCCATTTTGACAAGCATGTGATGATATCTCATTGTAGTTTTGATTTTCATTTCCCTGATCACGAGTGATATTGAGCACATTTTCTTGTGTCTGTTGGTCATCTGGATGTCTTCTTTGGAAAAATGTCTGTTCATCTCTTCTCCCCATTTTTAACTAGGTTATTGGTCTTTTTTTTTTTTTTTTTGGATTTTGAGTTGTATCAGTCCATTATATATTTTGGATACTAACCCTTTATCAGATATATCATTTGCAAATATCTTTTCCCATTCTGTAGGTTGCCTTTGAGTTCTGTTGTTTGTTTCCTTTGCTATGGAGAAGCTTTTTATTTTGATGTAGTCCCAATAGTTAATTTTTGCTTTTATTTCTTTTGTCTCAATAGACATATGAAGAAAAATGTTGCTACAGCTGATGTCGGAGAAATTACTGCCTGTGCTTACTTCTAGGATTTGTATTGTTTCAGGCCTCACATTTAGGTCTTTCATCCATATTGAGTTGTTTTTGTGTGTGGTGTAAGAAAGTGAGCCATTTTTGTTCTTTTACATTGTAGCTGTCCAATTTTCCCAACACCATTTGACGAACAGACTCTTTTCCCCATTGCATATTCTTTCTTGCTTTGTTAAAGATTAATTAAACATATAATTGTGGGTTTATTCCTGGGCTTTCTGTTCTGTTTTATTGATTTATGTGTGTATGTTTGTGCCAGTATCATTCTGTTTTGATTTCTACAGTTTTGTAATATAACTTGAAGTCTGGAATTGTAATACTTCTAGTTTTGTCTTTCTTTTTCAGGATTGCTTTGGCTCTTTAGGATCTTTTGTGGTTCCATACAAACTTTAGGATTGTTTGTTCTAGTTCTGTGAAAAATGCTCTTGGCATTTTAATAGAGATTGCATTTAATCTGTAGATTGCTTTGGGTAGTATAGACATTTTAACAGTAATTGTTTTTCGGACCCATGAGCATGGAATATCTTTCCATTTCTTTGAGTCATTTTGAATTTTTTTCATCAGTGATTTCTCATGTCCAGAGTACAGGTCTTTCACTTCTTTGGCTAAGTTTATTTCTAGATATTTAATTATTTTGGTGCAATTGTACATTGAATTATTTTAATTTTTCTTTTGGCTGTTTCATTATTAGTGTATAGAAATTCAACAGATTTTTGTACATTGACTTTATATTTCGTGACTTCACTGAATTGATTTATCAATTCTAGTAGTTTTTTTGGAGGAGTCTCTAGGATTTTCTATATATAATATCATGTCATCTGCAAATAGTGAAAGTTTTATTTCTTCCTTACCAATTTGGATGCATTTATTTCTTTTTGTTGTCTCATTTCTGTGGCAAGGATGTCCAGTCCTATGTTGAATAAAAGTGGTGAGAGTGGACATCCTTGTGTTGTTTCTGACCTTAGTGGGAAAGTTCTCAGTTTTTCCTCACTGGGTATAATGTTTGCTGTTGGTTTTTCATATATGATCTATATTATGTTGAGGTATGTTCCCTTTAAATCTACTTTGCAGAAGGTTTTTATCATGAATAGATGATGTACTTTGTCAAAAGCTTTTTCTGCATCTATTGACATATGTTTTTATCTTTTCTCTTATTGATGTGATGTATCACATTGATTTATAAATATTGAACCACCCTTGCATTCTGGGAAAAAATCCCACTTGATCGTGGTGGATGATTATTTTAATATATTGTTGGATTCAGTTTGCTAGTATTTTGTTGAGAATTTTTGCATCTATGTTCATCAGAGCTATTGGCTGTTGGTTCTTTTTTTTATGGTGTTTTTATTTGGTTTTGCTATCAGGGTAATGCTGGTCTCAAAGAATGAATCTGGAAGTTTTCTTTTCCCTTCTATTTTTTTTTTTTTGGAAAATTTTGAGAAATATAAGTATTAACTATTTTTTAAATGCTTGGTATAGTTTGCCTGTGAAGGCGTCTGGTCCTGGACTTTTGTTTGTTGGGAATTTTCTGATTCTTAATTCAACTTCATTGCTGATAATCAGCCTGTTCAAATTTTGTAATTCTTCCTGTTTCAGTTTTGGTAGGTTATATGCTTCTAGGAATTTATCCATTTCTTCTGGGTTGTCCAATTTTTGACATATGATTTTTCATAATATTCTTACAATTTGTATTTCTGTGGTATTGGTTGTTATTTCTCCTCTTTCATTTGTGATACTGCTTATTTGAGTCCTTTCTCTCTCTCTTTCTATCTTTCTTTCTCTATGAGACTGGCCAGAGGTTTATCAATTGTGTTGATCTTTTCAAAGAACTAGCTCCTGGTTTCATTGATCTGTTTTTTGTTTTGTTTTGTTTTGTTTCTGTATATCATTTATTTCTGCTCTAATCTTTATTATTATTTTTTTCCTTCTGGTGGTTTTGGGTTTTGCT
Source organism: Mirounga leonina (assembly GCF_011800145.1). NCBI lineage: Eukaryota > Metazoa > Chordata > Mammalia > Carnivora > Phocidae > Mirounga > Mirounga leonina. Next base: position 24,175,318 of record NW_023270513.1, read on the forward strand.
TTCTTATGCTAGCTCCTTTAGGTTTAAAGTTAGGATTTTTACTTGAAATTGTTCTTGTTCCTTCAGGTAAGCCTGTATTGTTATGAACTTCCTTGTTAGAACTGCTTTTGCTGCATCCCAAAAGTTTGAACTGTTGTATTTTCATTTTTATTTGTTTCCATGTAATTTTTTATTTTTTCTTTGATTTCTTGGATGGCCCATTCATTGTTTGGTACCATGTTATTTAACCTCAAAGTATTTGTGCTCTTTCCAGATTTTTGCTTGTGGTTGATTTCTAGTTTCATAACATTGTGGGCAGAAAAGATGCATGGTATAACTTTGATCTTTTTGAATTTGTTGAGAATTATTTTGTGGCCTAATACGTGATGTATTCTGGAGAATGTTCCTTGTGAACTTGAGAAGAATGTGTATTCTGTTTTTTTTAGGAATGAATGTTCTGAATATATCTTTTAAATCCATCTGGTTCAGGGTATCATTCAAAGCCATTGTTTCCTTGTTGATTTTCTGTTTGGATGACCTGTCCATTGATGTAAGTAAGGTGTTAGAGTCCTCTACTATTATTGCATTGCTATTGATTAGTTACTTCATGTTTGTTAACCATTTTATGTATTTGAGTATTCCCATGATGGATAAATAAATATTTACAATTGTTATATCTTCTTATTGGATTGTCCCCTTTATTATCATATAGTGCATCCTTCTTTGTCCCTTGTTACAGTCTTTGTTTTAAATTTTATTTTGTTTGATTTACGTTTTGCTATTCTGGCTTTCTTTTAACAACCTTTCACATGATACATGGTTCTCTATCCCCTAACTTTCAATCTGCAGGTGTCTTTATGTCTGAAATGAGTCTCTTATAGGCAGCATTAGATGGATCTTGTGTTTTTATCCACTCTGTCAACCTACGTCTTTTGGTAGGAGGATTTTAGTCCATTTATATTCATAGTAATTATTGATAAGTGTGTATTTATTGCTATTTTATTACTTATTTTGTGGTTTTTCTCTGATCCTTTCTTCTCTTGCCCTCTTTCATGATTTGTTGGCTTTCTCTAGTGATATAATTGGATTGATTCCTTTCTCTCTATTCTTTGCCTATTACTGGTTTTTGATCTGTGGTTACCTTTAGGTTTGTATATAACATATTCTGCATGTAGCAGTCTATATGAAGTTGATGGTTGCTTTAGTTTGAAACTATTCTTTACTCCTCTCCTTCCATGTTTTAGGTATATGGTGTCATATTTTACATCCTTTTATTTTGTGAATACTTTGATTTGTACAGATATACTTATTTTTACTGCTTTCTTGTGGAGTTTTTTTGGTTGTTTTTTGTTTGTTAGTTTTGTTTTATTTTTCATACTCTTACTTATGGTCTTTCCTTTCCACACAAATAGTTTCCTTTAACATTTCTTTTAGGGCTGGTTTAGTGGTCATGACCTTCTTTAGCTTTTATTTGTCTGAGAAACTTTATCTCTCCTTTTATTCTGAATGATAGCCTTGCTGGATATAGTATTCTTGGCTGCAGATTTTTCCTTTTCAGCTCTTTGAATATATCATTTCACTCCCTTCTGGCCTGCAAATTTTGTGCTGGAAAATCTGATAGCATTAAGGTGTTTCTCTTGTGTGTAACTGTCTTCTTTTCTCTTGCTGTTTTTAAAATTTTTTATCAGTCTTTTTTGCCATTTTAATTACTATGTATCCTGGTGTGGACCTCCTTGGGTTGATTTTTGGGGCAATCTCTGTGCCTACTGGATCTAGATACCTGTTTTTGTCAGATTAGGGAAGTTTTCTGCTGTTATTTCTTCAGATAAATTTTCTTCCCCCTTTTCATTTTTTTTCTTTTTCTGGCATTCCTATAATATGAATGTTATTATGCTTGATGAAGTCACTGAATTCCCTCAGTCTATTCTCATTTTGCATAATTCTTTTTCCTCTTACTTGTTCAATTTTATTACTTTCCATTTACTGTCTTCCAGACCATTAATTTGTCCCTTTGCCTCTTCTACCCTGCCATTTATTCCATCAGGTGTATTTTTAATTTCAATTACTGTGTTTTTCATCTCTGATTTCTTTTATTTCTGTGTTAAGGGTCTCACTGATGTCCTCCATTCTTTTCTCAAGTCCAGTGAGTATGTTTATGATGATTACTTTAAATTCTCTATCAGGCATATCTTTGTTTTTCTTAGGTCTTTTGTTGTGGTATTGTCCTATTCTATATTTGAGACATATTATTCTGTCTCTTCATTTTGCCTAACTCTCTGTGCTTGTTTCTGTGTCTTAGGAAAGTCAGCTATTTCTCCTGTCCTTAAAGCAGTGAACAAGGCCTGCACTTTTAATAAGGTGGCACTAGCCCTCTTTGACAGGGGACACACAGCTGTAACCAAGACTGTTCCATCCTGGGCTTCTCTGCAAAGCCTGAATGGGTAGGGGTGTGGTGCCACAAGCTTTGGGAACAGGCCCTCTCCCACAGGGGATGCATAGCCACTGTGGAGTGTGGAACTAGCCAAGCTGCTTCAGGAATCGTGTGAGAGTTGGTAGAGGTGGTGCAGTTTTGACGATGTGTGTGTGTCCTCCATGGGAGGTCAGGAGATGCAGTTTTGCCAAGATTCGCTCCTGTCTTCTAGGTGAAGGAACCCACAGTGCTGGGACTGAAACAGGCTAAGCTGAAGGGGGCAGGGTATTGTATAAGCAAGTTTGGTAGGATGGAAATGGCACCTGTCAGCTCCTTTGTTCCTGGAGAAGTCCCTCAGAGAACTCTGAGATTAGTAACTAATTCTCCCTCTCATATGTCCCAGGTGTTTTTTGAACTGCTGCTTCTAAGCCATATCTCTGTGGGCTTTTTGTTGTGCTATCTCTTGAAGGGCAGGGACTCAGCTTTCTATTGCCTTAGGCTTTCCCAGAGCTGAAATCACTCATTTTTTTTTTTTTAATTCCAGGCTTTATGTCCTGCTGTTTGCAAGAACTTACCAAATTCAGCCCTTATGATTTTCAATGCTAAATGCTATGGGGATTCTTCTTTCCCATGCAACCTACCTTGTGTGATAGTTTGTTTCTCACCCATCTCCATGCCTGTGTCTCCCTCCCTCTGGCAGCCTCCCTCTGGCAGCCAGACCTATGGGGTTTATCTCTCCAGTGTCTCTGCCCTTCCTACCCTCTTTTATGTGGCTTCTTCTGTACATTGAGCTGTGGAGTTTGTTCTGCCAGTCTTCAGGCTATTTTCTGGGTTATTTGCCCTGATGTGAGTTTTATCTAGTTGCATCCATGGAATGAGGTGAGTTTAGGGTCTTTTTGCTTTGCTATTTTCTGAGAGCTTTAGACCTGTTAAATACATTAAATATTTGTGAATAGATGAATCAAAATCCTTAGGCACATTTGCACAAAACAAAGCAATCTTCCAAATGTCCCTAACAGGAAGCAAATAAAATATATTTAAAAAGCAGGCTTGAAAACTGCAAAATGGTATTAAAATGTTTATATATTTTTTCTACTATTTAAAGGTAGATTTCTCAAAATAGAAGGACATGTTACTTTTTTTCTAAGAGTAAGAAATTGAAATAATGGGAGGTCTATTAGTTTCCTGGAGCTGCCACAACAAATTTACCACAAACTTTGTGGCTTTAAACAACAAAAATTTGTTTTCTCACAGTTACAGAAGCCAGAAGTCAGAAATCAAGGTGTCAGTAGTGCTGTGCTTCCTCTAAGGGCTCCAGGAGATAATTCTTCCTTGTCTTTTCCAGCTTCTGCTAGTTCCTGGGTTTCCTTGGCTTGTGGTAGTATAACTTCAATCCTTACTTCTTTCTTCATGTGGAATTCTCTCCTGTGTCTTTGAATCACAGATCTTCCTCTCCTTCCTTGTATAAGAGCACTAGTCATTAGATTTATATCCCACTGTAAATACAGGATGATCTTATTTTTAGATTCTTATCTTGATTACATCTGCAAGGACCCTATTTCCAAATAAGGTAACATGCACAAGTATGGGGGGTCATGGACATATTTTTAGGGGAAATTGAATCCACCATAGGAGGACACATTCCTATAACCTGTAATAATAATAGCTAACAATTAACAAGTGCATACTATGGGCAAACATTCTATAAAGCACTTTAAATGCATCATTCCATTTAGTTCTTGTGATGACTAGATAAGATGGAAACTGAAACACAGAGAGAAGTATTTTACTTTTCCAGGATCACATAGTGGTAAATGGTAGAGCTAAAATTCAAAACCATTTTGGCTCCAGATCTCATGCTCTTACTTGCTCTGCTATGCTGCTTCCTACTTATTGTTAATGCTATAATAATAGTAATAATAAAAGTAGCTGTCTTTATTGAGAGCTATGTACCAGGCATTGAGCTTAGTGCTTTACATGGATTATGTTACCTATCCCTCAGAATAACCTAGTAAGGCAATTATTTTCATGATTTCCACTTTATAGTCAAGAAAACTGAAGCACAGATAGTTTAAGTAGAGTTTCTAATGTTATACATAGGCAGAGGTGGATTCAAAATTGAGTGATGTGACTCTAAAGTTGGTGTGCTTAACAACTATATGACATTGACTCTAAGTTTGAAAGGGTTTTTTTAAAAGATTTTATGCATTTATTTGTTAGAGAGAGATAGAACACAAGCAGGGAGAGTGACAGGCAGAGGGAGAAGCAGGCTTCCTCCTGAGCAAGGAGCCTGATGGAGGACTCAATCCCAGGACCCTGGGATCATGACCTGAGCTGAAGGCAGATGCTTAACTGACTGAGCCACCCAGGCATCCCAAGATTTAAACTTTTATTTATTCATCTTTCATCTTCCTCTTCCATAGTACCTTTGCATATCATGTGTTCAATGATATTTTGCTGAAAGAATGAATGAATTAGATTAATAATGCCATAATAATCACATTTTGTCCAGAGCCTCAGCCTGTTTCCCTATTCTTAGTGTGTCAATCTCTGTCTGACTCTATGTCCTTTCATGCCCTTATGTCAAAATTGACAAGTATGCCATTCTTTAAGGACTTCTGTAATGCAGCTAGATGGATCTATGGAAGGGAGTTTCTTAAGAGACATTTCTACAGAAAGTCATGCTCCAAACAAGTATTCTCTTTAAACCAGTCCAATTCAAATCATAGGCTTATCAAAAAATTTCTGAGAACAAACTGAAAAGCACATTGAATATGCTGAAAATATTCCACCAGGGTAGTCCATATGCCAAATCAACTCTATGTCAACATCTTTCCTACTGTGCTCATATTTCAACTGTCAATCAATATATATTTTAAAAAGTATCTAATTACAGTCTAAGGAGGAAATTAAAGTAACATGTTATCCACCAGTCTTGCTTTACCTTATCTTTGAAACTAATAACTGGTGTTAAGATCTAACTGTAAATACAGATATCATTTAAAAAATACTAATAGGAAATTAGAGGTCAAATTTAAATTTGCAGCAGTATTCTTAATCCCAAAGGTAGACTCTAAATATAAGCAGCAATGCCAGGCATATTGCACAACTCCAGGGGGTCGATATTCACATTAATGTCTATGTGAATGGCATCCCCTGGAGTTGTAAAGTGCACAACCTGCAGGGCAGTATCTAGAGACCCTGGTCAGCAGAACTGATTCAGAGTAACAAAGGGCCAAAGCAAAAAAGCAATTGATTACAAGGGGCGCTGATCCACACCAGTGATATTTCGAGTTTTAACAAAGTCAAAGAGACTGCTATACTTGCAGCTTGTTAAACTTGAGTACTAACTGACCTGGCTTTGATGAGCTGAGGGAATTCCAGTGAAGAGCAAAGCTCAAAAATTTAGTTTTATTTGAACCTTTTCTCAACTCTTCAAACCACCAAGTGCTAGATACCTCATGGGAACTAACTTTCTTGTGAGATTTTGTTGTAATTATTTGTCAGAGAGAGGTTGTTGTTAAGAAGGGGGGGGAATATCTTAAGAGACTTAACTGAAGGCACTCCAGTACTTCTAATAACAACAGGACAGCTGGCCATGCATAAAAATCTAGAAGATAAAAGCCATATAAAAGAAATAAGGAGATGTTCATGCTGGTCATTGACTTTTAGTGCCTAAGCACTTTCTGTCTCTCTCTTGCCATTTGGGGACAACTGCTATATATTTCTCCCAGTTTTAGTTATCCTGCTCCCCTCCCCAATTTTGTTATATTTGAAATATTGCTTCTGCCTGGAAACTCTTTTCCAATGGGTGGTTGGCATTTAGTTTGTATCTACAAATACCTTTGGCTTGATTTTGGTGGATATTCAGTGTGCCATAAATGGTGAAGTTGAGAAACAGACTTTAAAAAATGTTACACTTCATTGAATGCTACTGTGTGCCAGAAAGAGATTTAAATAATCTTGTTATTTGTCTCAGTGCTGGGAATCAAACCCACTGGTTGATAACAGAGCTCATGCTATTAACTACTAAACCATACCACCTTTTTACAAGTAGGCTTAAAAAATTATTAGGTGCATTAACATGCCTTGGTCAGACCCAACATATATATCCTGGCCTTCTCTCTCTTTCCCATCTCTCTCATTTATTTCACCTTGGTCATTAGGTGAAGAGGACATGGAACCATGACAAATAGCTCAGGAATTTTTCTAAGAATACTTTCCCATTAATATATATAATTATATATATATGTATATATATATATTAATTCCCATTAATATATATAATTAT
>NW_023270513.1:24182397-24203936 GCF_011800145.1 Mirounga leonina
TTAATGTCAGAACCCAAACCATAATCATGCCAGTTGGTTGGGTTAAAATTGCCTTCTTTGGGGGGCGCCTGGGTGGTTCAGTTTGTTAAGCATCTGCCTTTGGCTCAGGTCATGATCTCATAGTTCTGGGGTTGAGCTCTGCATAGGGCTCCCTCGTCAGCAGGGAGTCTGCTTCTTCCTCTCCCTCTGTCCCTCCCCCTGCTCGTGCTCTCTCTCTCTCATTCTCTTTCTCTCAAATAAATAAGTAAAATCTATAAATAAATAAATAAATCTCCAATTTCTCTACATATTTTATGATGTAGAAAAGCAAGAGGTTAATTTTCATGACTTCATTACCATCTTTAATCCTCATTGTAAAAAGAAATTTTACAAGGGTGCAAGTGGCTCAGTCAGTTAAGTGTCTGCCTTTGGCTCAGGTCATGATCCCAGGGTCCTGGGACTGAGCCCCACATCATGCTCCTTGCTCAGCAGGGGGTCTGCTTCTCCCTCTCCCTCTCTCCCTGCTTGTGTTCTCTTTCTATCAAATAATAAATAAATCTTTAAAAAAGAAGAAAATTTACAAAAAACTTTTGTAAAGAAGTAAGAGTCAGAGAGTCATTGTTACTTTCATTTTACAGAAAAGGGAACAGATATAGTGAGGTAAAATTCCCTCATTCATTTTTGAAAGGAATTATAGCATCAAAGAGTCATTTGGGCTTAAAAATTCCTTAAAAAGGCTTGCATCCTAGAGAAGGTAAGATGGCAGAGGAGTAAGGAGACTCTAAGTTTGTCTGGTCCCTTGAATATAGCTATATAGTTTTCAATCATTCTGAGTATCTTCAAAATCAAAGATCTGAGAAAAGAAATGCTGCATATCTGTTAGTAGAAAACTAACCACCGTTTGGGAGGTAGGAGGTACAGAGACATGAATCCAGCGTGATATAACTGAGGATATGGTGGAGGGGAGGGAGCTTGCTTAAGGAGGCTATTGCAAAGTGTTATAAACAGAAGAGTGCAAAATCAGAACTTTTAGAACTCTGCTACAGTGGGGGATGTCCCTGGCTTAAAAGTACTCAGGTGGTGAAACAGGCAGATTCCCAGGTGTGACAGTGTGGTCTCAGGATCCCAAGGGTCACAAGGAGAATGGGTGGTCTCTGAATGCCGCAGAGTTCCCAGCATAAGAGTGGGGAAGCTGGCTGAAAACAGCAATTCTAGGTACAGGTTTTCTGCTCTATGTTGACATAAACTGCGAACTGTTGCATGGTCATGCCGTCGCTTTCCTGGCAGGGGTCCAGCGATTTCTGCAAAAGGCAGAAGTGTGGCAAGAACCACCCCCAATTCCCCAGTAGGAACAGCATGGGTCCACACTTCAGGAGTCCATAAAATTTGCAGTTCTGGTACTCAGATGCATGCCTGATATAAAAATGCTCAGTCACAGGCCAGGTGAACACAGAATTCTGATGGAAAATAGGGAGACAAGAGTGATTGATTGCTTTGCTGTGAGGGCTCACTGAAGAGTGGGGTGACATGAATTTTCAGCTCCAGGGCTAGAGACGGGGGCACAGCCATATTCATCCTGCCTTTGGTGCTAAAAGTCTTCAGGGAACAAAACAGCACCACATAGTGGAATCCAGAGTTGCTGACACAGAGCTCTGCCTCTGGGCATGGGCAGCTACACTAGGGCAAGTCCACCTGAGAAGTAGTGCTACAGCCCCCCTCCCAGAAGACCAGCACAAACAAATTGCTCTCACCAAGTTTACTGATTACAGAGGGCTGCAGAGCTTCAGCTTTGGGGGAAAACAGTATATAGCATTCCTTGTATTTTTATTCTTTAGAATTTTAGCATTATTTTTTCAGTTATTTTCTTATTTTTTCAATTTTTTTAATTTTTATTTATATATATGTTATATATGTATATGTATTTTTGTTTCCTTTCATTTCATATTATATATATATATATATATATATATATATATATATTTATATATAAGTTTTTCTTTATTTCTTATTTTGGGATCTAGTTTCTTTTAACAAGTAAACCAAAACACACTCAGGATCTAGATTTATTTTATTTTATATTTTATTTTATTATTTTACTTTATTTCCTTTCTATTGTCACTGTTGTTATTGTTATTTTTTTCTCTTTCTTCTTTTATTTTCTGGACAAGATGACAAAATGGAAAAATTCAGCCCAAAAGAACAGTAAGTATTACTCACTGCCAGGGATTTAATCAATACAGATATAAGTAAAATGTCTGAACTAAAATTTAAAACAATGATTATAAAGATACAGCTGGGCTTGAAAAAGGCATTGAAGACACTAGAGAATCCCTTACTATAGGGATAAAAAGAACTATAATCTGGTCAGGCCAAAATTTAAAATGTTAGTACCAAGATGCAGTCCTAAGTAGAGGCAATAAAAACAAGGGTGAAAGAATCACAAGAGCAAATCGGTGATACAGAAGATAAAATGATGGAAAATAAGGAAGCTGAAAAAAAAAAGAGGGGGAGAAAGAAAATTATTAGATCATGAAGGGAGATTTAGAGAACTCAGCAATTCCATAAAGTGAAATAATATCTGTATTATAGGGATCCCAGAAGATAAGGAGTGGGAGAACAGGGCAGGAGGTTTATTTGAACAAATTATAGCAGAGAACTTCTCTAATCTGGGGAAGGAAACAGGCATTTAAGTTCAGGAGACACAGAGAAAGCCCCTTAAAATCTACAAAATTAGGTCAATACCTCGATGTATTATAGTGAAGCTTGCAGATTTCAAAGATAAAGAGAAAATCCTGAAAGCAACTCAGGACAAGGGTATACACATAAGGCTGGCAGCAGACCTGTCCACAGAGACCTGACAGACCAGAAAAGACTAGTATGATATATTCAATGTGCTAAATGGGATAAGTATGCAGCCAAGAATACTTTATCCAGCAAGGCTGTCATCCAGAATAGGAGAGATAAAAGAGTTTCCAGGACAAACAAAAACTAAAGGCATTTATGAGCACTAAACCAGCCCTGCAAGAAATATTAAGGGGCCCCTTTGAGCAGAGAGAGACCAAAAGTTAACAAAGACCAGAAAGGAATAGAGACAATCCATAGGAACAGTGATTTTACAAGTAATACATTGGCACTAAATTCAGATCTTTCAATAATTACTCTGAATGTAAATGGATTCAATGTTCCAATCAGAAGACATAGGGTATCAGAATGGATAAAAAAACAAGACCCATCAATATGCTGCTTATAAGAGACTCATTTTAGACCCAAAGACACCTCTATATTGAAAGTGAGGGGGTGGAGAACCATTTATTATGCTAATGGACAACAAAAGAAAGCTGGAGTAGTCATCCTTATATCAGACAAACTACATTTTAAAGCAAAGACTGTAATAAGAGATGAAGGACACTATATCATAATAAAAGGGTTTATCCAACAAGAAGATGTAAAAATTATAAATATTCATGCTCTTGACTTGGAAGCAGCCAAATATATAAACCAATTAATAACAAAATTAAAGAAACACATTGATAATAATACAAAAATAGTGGGGGATTGAACACCCCCCACACAGCAATGGACAGATCATCTAAGCAGAAGATCAATAAGGAAACAAGGGTTTTGAATGACACACTGGAACAGATGAACTTAAAAAATATATTCAGATCATTTCATCCTAAAGCAGCCAAATACACATTCTTTCTGAGTGCACAAGAAACATTCTCCAGAATAGATCACATACTAGGTCACAAATCAGGTCTCAATAGGTACAAAAAGATTGAAGTCACTCTATGCATATTTTCAGACCACAATGCTATGAAACTTGAAGTCAACCACAAGAAAAAATTTGAAAGGACCAGAAATACATGTAGGTTAAAGAACATCCTACTAAAGAATAAATGGGTCAACTAGTAAATTAGACTTTAAAAAATATGTGGAAGAAAATGAAAATGAAAACATGACAGTTGAGAACCTTTGGGATGCAGCAAAGGTGGTCTTAGCTAAGGGAAGTATATAGCAATACAGGCCTTCCTCAAGAAACAAGAAAGTCTCAAATACACAAGTTAACCTTATACCTAAAGGAGCTGGAAAAAGAACAGCAAATAAAACTTAAATCCAGCAGGAGAAGGGAAATAATAAAGATTAGAGCAGAAATCAATGATATAAAAATAATAGTAATAATAAAAGCAGTAGAACAGAACAACAAAACTAGAAGCCAGTTCCTTGAAAGAATTAGTAAGATTGATAAACCCCTAGCCAAACTTATCAAAAAGAAAAAAAGACTCATAATTAAAATCATAAATAAAAGAGGAGAGAGCACAACCAATGCTGAAGAAATTAAAAGAGAATATTATGAGCATTATATGCCATCAAATTAGGAATCTGGAAGAAATGGATAAATTCCTAGAAACATAAAAACTACCAAAACCAAAACAGGAAGAAAGAGAAAACCTGAACAGATCCATAACCAACAAAGAAATTGAATCAGTATTCAAATATCTCCCACAAACAACAGTCCAGGCCCAGATGGCTTCCAGGTGTATTCTACCATGCATTTAAAGAAGAATACCTGGTCTTCTGAAACTGTTCCAAAAAAATAGAAATGGAGAGAAAATGTCTAAACTAATTCTGTGAGGCCAGCATTACCTTGATCCCCAAAACAGACAAAGACCTCACCAAAAAGGAGAATTATAGACCAATATCCCTGATGAACATGGATGCAAAGATTCTCACCAAGATACTAGCTAATAGGATCCAACAGTATATTAAAAGGATTATTCACCATGACCAAGTGGGATTTATTCCTGGGATGCAAGGGTGGTTCAACATCCACAAATCAATCAATGTGATACACCACATTAATAAAAGACAAGAACCATATGATCCTTTCAACAGATACAGAAAAAGCATTTGACAAAATACAGCATCCTTTCTTGATTAAAACTCTTCAAAGTATAGGTATAGAAGAAACATAACTTAATATCATGAAAGTCATATATGAAATACCCACAGTGAATATCATCTTCAATGGGGAAAAACTGAGAGCTTTCCCCTAAGATCAGGAACATGGCAGGGATGTCCACTAATACCACTGTCATTCAACATAGTACTGGACGTCCTCTCCTCAGCAGACAACATAAAGAAAAAAAAAAAAAAGGCATCCTCATTGGCAAAGAAGTCAAACATCCATTCTTCACAGATGACATGATACTCTATGTAGAAAACCCAAAAGATTCCACCCAAAAATTGCTAGAACTCATACAGGAATTCAGCAAAGTCACAGGATATAAAATCAATGCACAAAAGTCAGTTGCATTTCTACACACTAATAACGAAGCAGCAGAAAGTGAAACCAAGGAATCAATCCCATTTATAATTGCACCAAAACCCATTAGATACCTAGCAATAAACCTAACCAAAGACATAGAGGATCTGTACTCTGAAAATTATAGAACACTTATGAAATAAATTGTGGAAGACACAAAGAAATGTAAGTCTATGCTATCCAAGGGAATCTACACATTCAATGAAATACCTATAAAAATACCATCAGCATTTTTCACAGACCTGGAACAAACAATTCTAATATTTGTATGTAACCAGAAAAGACCTTGAATAGCCAAAGTAATATTGAAAAAGAACACCAAACTGGAGACATCACAATTCCAGACTTCAAGCTGCATTACATAGCTGTAATCATCAAGACAGTAGGGTACTAGTACAGAAACAGACACATGGACCAATGAAACAAGAACCCAGAAATGGACCCTCAACTCTATGGTCAACTTCAACAAAGTAGGAAAGAATATCCAATGGAAATAAGACAATCTCTTCAACAAATGTTGTTGGGAAAATTGGACAGCCACATGCAGAAGAATGAAACTGGACCACTTTCTTACACCATACACAAAAATAAACTCAAAATCGATGAAAGACCAAAATGTGAGACAGGAACCCATCAAAATCCTGAGAACACAGGCAACAACCTCTTTTACCTTGGCCACAGCAACTTCTTGCTAGACATGTATCCAAAGGCAAGGGAAGCAAGGGAAAAAATGAACTATTGGGACTTCATCAAGATAAAAATCTTTTGCACAGCAAAGGAACAGTCAACAAAACTAAAAGGCAACCTACGGAATGGAAGAAGATATTTGCAAATGTCTTATCAGATAAAGGGCTGGTATCCAAAATCTATAAAGAACTTACCAAACTCAACCCCCCCAAAAAACAAAATATCCAATAAAGAATTGGTCAGAAGACATGAACATATATTTCTCCAAAGAAGACATACAGATGGATAACAGACACATAAAAAAGTGTCCCACTTTTGGTGGGAATGCAGACTGGCCCAGCCACTCTGGAAAACAGTATAGAGGTTCCCCAAAAAGTTAAAAATAGAACTACCCTATGACCCAGCAATGGCATTACTAAGTATTTATCCAAAGTATACATAGTGATTCGAAGGGGCACATGCACCCCAATGTTTATATCAGCAATGTCCACAATAGCCAAACAATGGAAAGAGCCCAGATGTCCATCAACAGATGAATGGATAAAGAAGAAGTGGTATACGTATATACAATGGAATATTTCTCAGTCATCACAAAGAATTAAATCTTGACATTTGCAATGATGTGGATAGAACTAGAGGGTATTATGCTAAGCGAAATAAGTCAGCCAGAGAAAGACAAATACCATATGATTTCACTCATATGTGTAATTTAAGAAACAAAACAGATGGACATAGGAGAAGGGAAGGAAAAATAAAATAATATGAAAATTGAAAGGGAGGCAAACCATAAAAGACTCTTAACTCTAGGATACAAATTGAGGGTTGCTGGAGGGGAGGTGGGGGGGGAGGTGTAACTGGGTGATGGGCATTAAGGAGGGCACTTGATGTAATGAGCACTGGGGGTTATATGCAACTGATGAATCACTAAATTCTACCCCTGAAACTAATAATACAGTGTATGTTAACTAAGTTGAATTTAAATTTTAAAAAATTTTGAAATACAGGCTTGTATGTCCTGAGTAGATTCCTAAAGTTACAGTTTCTAGCATTCAACTTTATTCTAAAGTTCTCAAAATATGGCTAAGAAAATTAAAGAAAATGTTACAGTTGCATCTGATTCTGAATTGGAAATAGCATACAGCTACATCACCATCAAATCTCAGGATCACCAACATTAGGTAAAATGACATCAAAATGTGTGGAATACTATGTGCCATTGTGGTTCCCTAATTTCCAATGGTTTTGGGAATTGTGTGAAGGAAACTGAATCTTTTCTAAACTATCCCCACCTAGTCCTGGAGCGCCCATCCTTCCCCAAATTCTTATTTTTCTCTAATATTAACAATGTGACAGAGATCCAGGAATACTGTGGTTTTTGACTAGATGTAGATCAGGTCTTGGGAATTCACAAGGCACATTAACATTTTATGCATTCTCTGGGTAGAAACCTGTGAGAACAATAACAATAAACACAATTTTATTGATTCATGTCAGCTATGTATTAGTCTTCTTATGATCATGTCTATTCCTTATAAAAATCCTGTAAGTTAGGCAATACTAGTTCTACTTAATAGACAAGAAAACTGAGTCTCAGAGATTTTGTAGGAGTTAGAAATTGAAATCAATGTACCTTTGATTGGATTAAGTTCCAAATTCCATGATCTCCTAATATCTAAATTAAATTGCACCTACTGTATTTAGACCTTTTTTGTTTTTGCTTTTGTCCTGCCTTTGGAGGGTAGTGGATGCAGGGTTTCTGGTTCTCAAACTAGTTTTCCCCCTTATAATCCATATTCTTTCATTCATAACCTAATGCCAACAAAAAAGTATAAATTGAACTTCCTTATACCACAGAAATTCCCTAGTGTGGTTTTCTTGGTTAAATTCACTACTGGGGCAAGTGTTCTAGTGAGTTAATATTCCTACCAATTTAAACTAATCTGTTTCCTTCCTCCTTTGCATTTTTTCAGTTTTTTCTTTCCTTTAAAAAAGAAATGTGAAAAAAGAAGCCTGATGTGGCATTGCAGAAAAACGTAAAAGTCCATTTTATTCTTTTCCATCACTTTCTTTAATGAATAATCAAAAAGGGAAAAATAGTTTGTGGGCACCCGATTATTGTGGGAAACAATTGTCCACACTTTTATCAGATAGAAAGTGTTTCCTTTTTAGGAAGGAATTGCTACAATATATTCACCTCTTCCGCTGGATATAAATAAAAATGCCAAAGATGTTTTGTGATCATTTTTTTTCCTCTGCATACTGCTAGGCTGCCCCACCCCAAAGCCCAGCTATTTTGAATGTTCCTGTCCGTTTCTTTGTTGATAAAGCTATCTGGCCCTTCATCATCTCTCCTCCTCTCTCCATCTTTCCTCTATGTCTCTTATCCTATCAAATCAATTGCAAAGGCCTTAAAGTATGCATTAAAGGCAACAAAATTCTGCTGCTCTATGGCATCTAAACTTCAGTTGGAATTTTTTTTTGGAGAACTGTATTGCAGGGCCTGTTGACATTCACTCTTTCTCTACCCTTAGGACATATGACATACATTCATGAATTTTAAGAAGCATTTCTTTTCTTGATCTCTTAGCCAGGAAAACATCTTGGTATGTGAAGCTGTATCCATTTCTTTGCCTGAAGAATTTATAAGACTAAGGACCCACATCCATAGCGCATTTAATATGTGCTATGAAATATTAGCAAGTAGCAGCACAATTACTCTCACAGAAGGAACAAAAGAAGACTTATTCTAATACTGGCAGAAATGTTGGGCAAAATGATTTATCTTTTGAGTTATTTCATTTATTACATTTTTAATAACACAATTCTATGAGTGTCTGATCTTTAATTTTTTAGGTTATCTGTTATATTATATTCTAAAAATTCCATATATGCTTATGCATGGAGGACACAGTTATCCCAAGCTGATAACTTGGGAATTGTGATTTATGTTTCCTCTTCTGAGGCACAACTGATTTAAAGAAGTTGGTTTCCCTTTCAACATATTTTGGCTGCCCATAAGTAAGAATAGTATGCTCCTCCCAAGAGGTCTCCCTCTGATAACAAGAAAGGCATTACTAGACAGGTACATGGAAGCAAGATGTGTTCCTCATTTCTTAGAAACACCTATGGCATGGGCGCCTGGGTGGCTCAGTCGTTAAGCGTCTGCCTTCAGCTCAGGTCATGATCCTGGAGTCCCAGGATCGAGTCCCGCATCAGGCTCCCTGCTTGGCGGGAAGCCTGCTTCTCCCTCTCCCACTCCCCCTGCTTGTGTTCCCTCTCTCACTGTGTCTTTGTCAAATAAATAAATAAAATCTTTAAAAAAAGAAAGAAAGAAAGAAAGAAACACCTATGGCAGGGTGCCTGGGTGGCTCAGTTGGTTAAGCGTCTGCCTTCGGCTCAGGTCATGATCTCAGGGTCCTGGGATTGAGCCCCACATTGGGTTCCCTGCTCTACGGGGAGCTTGCTTCTCCCTCTCCTTTTGCCTCTCCCCCTGCTTGTGCTCTCTATCAAATAAATAAATAAAATCTTAAAAAAAATAAAAAAAAACACCTATGGCAAAGATGTGAGAAAGAGGCATATGTGAAAAGTGATGATGGAGGCTTAAGAATCTGTAGCAATTTGAAAGGTATTCCTCTAAACACATCACTGGAAGAGTGAGGATTGAGTTTTTCAACCTTTTAAAAGAAAAAGGTAAGTGATTTAGCCAGCAAAATCGAGTTTATTCAGGAATAGCTGAGGAATTGCAAATTGGGACAAGCAAAGGATCACAAACCATTGGCAAGTCTGGAGAACAAAGGAGGAGACCATCCTTTTATAAAAGAAAGAAGGAAGTTGGGAGTGGTTGTTTTGAACACAGTTTATTGGAGGAAAATGAGAGTTTAAAGTGGTGGCAGCTTCTCGTTGGCTGTAGGCCAGGGCAGCTTGCTGTTGCTCAGCCAAGAAGTCTTCCTTGTTCTGCTGGAATATACAAGCTGCAACAAATTGTACATGCATGAGAGCCCTCCCTTAATGCTTTCAGACTCCAGTCCTGAGTTATGTTTCCTTAACACATTTTTACAAGCTCCATATACAAGATCATAGCTAGAATTAATGAAACTGTTTATCAGCCTCCAGTTTGCATTACTCACAATATCAGAGGTTTCATTTTTTGTCATGTCTGATAAAGCTGACAATGTGCCAAATTCATGAAGTTGACTTAAAAAAAAAAAAAAAAGAACAGATGGAAAGATTCAGTCTTTGGAGTTCTCTTCCTGGGTTATTCCCGAGAGTCTTTTGTTTTGTTTTGTTTTGTTTTGTTTTGTTTTTGTTTGTTTGTTTTGAGATGAAGGCCATGGTTCTAATATTAGACCACATGGGCCATAGTTGCAAACTTTAATAGTCAGGGTAAAAGCAGCAGCTGCACCCTTGGTACAACTCTAAACCCACAATGATCACTCACTAACTGAGTAAGAGTATGTCACTTTGTAACATTCTACTGCTGTAGCAGAGGCAGCCCAGCAGGCTGAGCGGTCTTTGCCTATGCACTGGTAGACTGTAAAGCTTTGCAGCAATGTTGGGGCCTTTCTATTTATCTAGTAATATTGGATTAAGATGGGACCAGGTCAAGTGTATGGTTTGCTGCTCAGAATGGACCCATTGAAAAGATCAGAGAGTGATTCTGATTTGGATTCTCAAGATCTGTTTATATTAAAGGGAAATAGTTATGAATTGGCCAAGAAGTATAGAACCCAAGGGTTTCATCAGTAAAACACATGCCACAAAACTGAATGTGCCACAAAGTGGAAGGATTTCAAAAATAAACTCATTAGCTGCAAAATATACAAACTCTTGTAATTCTACCTAAATGTTAATTGTTCCTGGAAGCATTTTTGGGCACTTTATAAAGGTAAACAAATTTTCTTACTGCCCACATTTGTTCTAGCCAGACCTTTAAGTTAAAAAAAAAAAAAATGCTATAATTAACTCTTCAGGTGCTGGGACAAGTACAAACTAGATAGAAGTATAACAAAACTATTAGCTTACGTCCTTATTGCTAGTCATTATGATAAAGGCATTGCCTATAGTATCTCATTTAAGTCTCATAGCAATCTTCTAAAAGGAGTCTTATTACTCAAATATCAGGCCTGCCACAAAAACCCCACTATGCTAATTTCTTTCAAGATACTTAAAGTCTAAAATTCCTTTAGGTCTTATATGTTATCTGAATAGAGACTACACAGGAGAACCCTCTTACCCTGTTGGTAGGAATGCAAGTTGGTACAGCCACTTTGGAAAACAGTGTGGAGGTGCCTCAAAAAATTAAAAATAGAGCTAACCTATGACCCAGGATTGCACTCCTGGGTATTTACCCCAAAGACACAGATGTAGTGAAAAGAAGGGCCATATGCACCCCAATGTTCATAGCAGCAATGTCCACAATAACCAAACTGTGGAAAGAGCCGAGATGCCCTTCAACAGATGGATGGATAAAGAAGATGTGGTCCATATATACAATGGAATATTACTCAGCCATCAGAAAGGATGAATACCCAACTTTTACCTCAACATGGATGGGACTGGAGGAGATTATGCTAAGTGAAATAAGTCAAGCAGAGAAAGTCAATTATCATATGGTTTCACTTATTTGTGGAGCATAAGGAATAGCACGAAGGACATTAGGAGAAGGACAGGGAAAATGAAAGGGGGAAATCAGAGGGAGAGATGAACCATGAGAGACTATGAACTTAGAAACAAAATGAGGGTTTTAGAGGGGAGGGGGTAGGGGGACGGGTTAACCCAGTGATGGGTATTAAGGAGGGCACATACTGCATGGAGCACTGGGTGCTGTACAAAAACAATGAATCATGGAACATTACATCAAAAACTAATGATGTACTGTGTGGTGACTAACATAATAAAATAAAATAAAATTTAATTGAATAGAGACTACACAGAAAACAGAGTGAATGAGAGGACATATAGTGCCATTATCAGTTTTTAATTTGCTTCTAGTGTATAGTTTCATCTTTTTCCTTACAAATATGACTCTGGAAGAGGGCAAGAACAGCTGCAAAATAAAGTGAGAAGAGATGGCCTGAGATGCAAATGCATTTAGACAAATTCATGTGTTAGCTGAAATCCTATTATCTGAAAAAGGACCAGTTTCCATTTCCAAATGTAAGAATACAGAGTGTATACATTGCCAATGCTTTGGAGTTTCTAAATTGTGATTGCCAATTAGTCTTTGATGAAGAGACATGGAGCAGTATTTCCCCATGTTGTCTCTGCTCAGAAATGCAAGAAGTATTCGTATTCTCAGATTTTCTAAATTAAAAAAAAGTTGTATCATATTGCATTTTGCCTTTCTGACTCGATCTACATTTAGCATAAGCTATTTTAGAAGCAAGAATGCTTTATTTTAAGGGGAGGCTCTCAATGAAGTATAAAGAGCTAATATATTTAAAAGCCTGCTAAAGATTGTGTACTGGAATGTACACCTTACAAATAATTTACAATATATTACAGCAAAGAATTTAAAACACTTCAATGGCTCCTGCAAATGAATTTATTGTAACTCTGCATTCATACATTTTATTAAAAATGACTTAAATATGTTCAAATGCACTATATATAATGAAATAGAAGCTCCAGGAATAACAATTAATGTGTAATGATTATTGACCAGACAAAGCTATGGTAAACAACCAAGAACAAACTTTTGTGTACAAATCTATACAAACCCAACTATATTTAATAAGCCCTTACAAAATCTAAAGCCTTTAACTGGAAAATAAAATCATATGAAAGGAAAGGAATTTTGTACCACTGATAGACCAACTTAAACATAAGAGAGAGCTCACACAATATTTCTCCTTTTTGACTATTGAGATCATTTGGCATGCACTTACCCAACCCTTCTCCAAACCTGAGTTTTTCCCCTTAGATGTAAAACTGCATAAAGACTTGCTTAAAACGCTGAATGGATCTTAAAGATATTTTCTACAGGACTATATGATAAACTTCATTTATTTTTGCTTTCTTCAGCAGATAATCCCAAGCCCCAAATTCTGCCATTGTGTTCGAGAAGCCTTAAATTCTCAGTACCTTGCATCGTGGAAGTGATTTGATGGTGGTCATCATGTTCATATTTTTGTACAGTGAGGATCCAGAGGTAAATAAGACATTCAGCTTATCACTTTGCCATATATAAATTCACAAGATCAATGTTGCAGCTTCTCTATCAACTAAACCTCAAGTTGCAAGATGTTTCTCATGTAGGCCACATTAACCTCTTCCCAACTAATGCTTCTATCAGTGTTTATGAGCCTTAAAGATGTTTTCCTATTAAAATTATCCAAGCATATTTTTATTATCTATTTTGATTTGAGGACTTCTTAAAGACAAGCTTAAGTCTCTTATAATTTTTCTAACTGTCCTAGTACCCATCACAGCTACTTTGAGTATCAAAGGCCCTTAATAAATATATCTGTTTGACAAACCATACTTCAAGTTTCATTCTATAACCCTCACTCACAATATGAACTGCACACTATTTTTGGCATGCTGGAAAAAAGAATTTGTATAAAGTGTAGAAAGCAGAATCGACTTCATTAATTTAGATGCATGCCTATGGATTTGATCTAAGTCAGTCACTTATTATGAAAGAGACAGCTATGTTCTCTGTTGCAGGGTAGAAGCTAAGCCAAAATGGAAGAGCTGCTATCAGAAACTCTACCAGAAAGTGGGGTGTGGTAAGTAAAAAGCAAGGATAATCCAAAACTTGCATAATACTCACTAAGTCCATGGAAAAGTTCTTATCTCAGCTCTCCAAAACAAAACAACAAATGAAAACTCGATTCTGTTCTCAGCTAAGCCTATAAAGGCTTTGAGGTTTTTGTATGTTATAACCTACACAAAGTTGGAAAACAGAAGATAAAATGAGGCTTGCCTGTTCATGGTTATGTATTGTTTCTATCTTCCACAAAATTCATTCTTTGAAATGGGCCAAGGTTCAATGGGTTCTCTGTGATTTGTTTAAACTGTTCAGTGTCTCTGAACTTCTCTTGCAAAGCTGGCTGCCAGCATAGGTCTTGTTTCCTGATTCAAAATATTCAAACTTAGGGTGTTGGATTGCAGATATAGGATGCAATTAGAAAAACTAAATGAATCTTAAACTTTCCCACCTGAATTAACACATAAGCTAAATTTATTAGGCTGATTTGCCCAAATTGTGGAGAGAAAAAAAGGAAAGAGCTCAATAGGTTGAACAGTAAATTCAATGTAAAGGGCATTTCAAAAGTTTGGGGTTGATTTGTACCTGGATTCTGGAGCTTCCCCAAGTATGCCGATTGTCCTCAATGTTTCAACAATCTCATCTTTTGAAAGATGGGTGAATTCCAACTAGATGCTGGCAGAACTGCAGCTGTTAGAGCATGTCAGCCAACCTAATAGAGAAGCCAGGAGAGCACAGAACTAGAAATCTGCATGCTCTCTTTCCTCTAGCCTGACCATCTGTGTATGGACACAGAGCATTAAAGTTGTGCAGCTGTGCTGATAATGCCCTATGGAAGGGGATCAGTTATCTTCAAATGTAATTCATTTCTTTGTTGTCAATGGCTATAGCACATTGCTGAAGCAGAAGGAGAGGCTTTGGGATGGGGACAGAGTGTGGAGAAGAGACATCATATTGTGTTTTTACAGGAACACTATAAACCCATGATGTCACCGTGATGATTTAGGCTTGGAGGGTACCTTCTAAAATCCACCTGCATTGTTTCAATTATCAGTGTGCAAGTGGTAAGCAGTAGCACATGTACTATTGCAAACTCTTTGTGTCTGCAATGTGAAGTAGCATTTTTAAAAAATACATGACAGCGTTGCAATGATAACCTGCCTGTTTTTCCAAAAGCAATTTTGTTCAAATGGACAGCATCCATTTTGGTCCAAAATATTTACAGGAAATAGGGGCAATCTCGGTACTTAATTCATCTGTATTCTTTTTTTTTTTTTTTAAGATTTTATTTATTTATTTGAGACAGCATGAGAGACAGAGAGCATGAGAGGGAGGAGGGTCAGAGGGAGAAGCAGACTCCCTGCCGAGCAGGGAGCCCGATACGGGACTCGATCCCGGGACTCCAGGATCATGACCTGAGCCGAAGGCAGTCGCTTAACCAACTGAGCCACCCAGGCGCCCCCAATTCATCTGTATTCTTAATAGGCAGAAGTACAGAACATTTTAGAACTAAAACTAAACTAAACTAACAAATAAAACCAAAAACAGACATTTACAAGACCCCCAGATACAGGGAGACATTGCACTAAAAGTGGCAACCACCATGGGGGAGACTGTAAGCAAATTTCCATCCAAGTCTTATGTAGACTAAACCATTAACAAATTTAAGCTGGAGATGTATCTTGTTTCTAGCTGGAAAATATTTCTTTGAAAAACCATGTTACCTGTCTTGGAACCTTCTGGAAAACTCCATTAAATGTAGTTTTGGATGTTTGTTTCTCCTAAACCCTTGAGCAGGAAAATTGAAAATTGAACCAGGAATAAGTCAACATCAAGTCAGAAAAAAATATTTTATTTTACAAGTCAAGACCATAAGCATGTAGGAGCTCATGAGCCTTCTTGGTCCCAATCATTACTCCATTTTTCTATATATTAAGGAAAAAAAAAAGTCAGAGAGAACATGTTGATGTGGAGAACAAAGGCAAAAGAAATGTAGATAAAATTAAATTTCCTTATAATCTGCAGCCGATTGACAAATACTTGAGGCGAGCAGAGTATCACATTCTTCCAGGAACTCCCAATCTTAACTTTAATGCCTTGCTAGAAGGGAAAACAACCGTAGCTTGGCAAGAGCTAATCCTTCAGGATCCTGTGAGTCTTCTTTAGGCCTTTTAAAAACTTCTTTAGTTCTTTTGGAAACTTCCATTTGTCTTTACCTCCCCCAACATCAAAGTATATAATCAGTTGCTCCTCACAACCCCAGTGCAGCTCTTTCTGTCCATAGGTCCTGTCCCTGTTTTATAATAAAAACACCTTTTTGTGCCAAAAATGGCTCCAGAATTATTTCTTGGCCATTGGCTCTGAACCCCAACATTCCCACATCACGTGTTTTTAAAAATACCTCAAACCTGAAAGAAAACGGAAATGATAATAGTCATGTAAGGGAAGTAAATCTTTTAAGATTATGAATGAATTAGAACTGTCTACTACAAAACATATAAAGAGATGTCATTTACTGGTCTATTTCCAGGTATATTTTTTTTGCTATATATTTTCTTAAATGTGGCTGCCATTTGATACATAGCAGAGAAAACATTTGATGATATGATACAGTAAATCCTCTATATCAAAAGGAAAGTTTAAGAAACTTAAATCAGACCCCTAGGCAGGAAAATTATATGTACTATAAATACCTACATTTTGCTGTGCTATAGTTAAAGAGTAATATTGTGCTACCTCGGCTGTCTGTTTCCTATGGTTCAGCAAATCGGAATTTATCCTTTTCTTCTCCTATTTGGTGCATTTCTTTTTGTAGTAATATTGCTGAGTATGAAAAAATTATATTTGATAATTTCAATCTATCAAACCTCCTGAGTCCTAACATATATATATATATATATATATATATATATATATATATATATATATGTGTGTGTGTGTGTGTGTGTGTGTATTTAAATTCCAGTTAGTTCACATACAGTGTAATATTAGTCTTAGGTGTACAATTTAATAATTCAACACTTACATACAACACCCCAGTGCTCATCACAAATGCACTCTTTAATTACTCAGCCAAAAAAAGAATTAAATCTTGCCATTTACAATGACATGGGCAGAGCTAAGAGTATTATGCTATGCAAAATAAGTCAGAGAAATATAAATATATGATTTCACTCATATGTGCAGTTTAAGAAATAAAACAAATGATAACAGCTCAATATATTTTTTAACTATTAATTCCTTTCCAATAGAAAAAAAAATCCTTCTTTTCCCCCATGTTTGGTGTTTGATACTGCTCATTCACTGAAAAGTAGTACAGAAAGAAGGTCAAAATAAAGAGGAAAGTGCTAAGAACTTTACCATTTTTTTAATTGTAGTAAAAAAACACATAGCATGAGATCTACCCTCTTAACAAATGTTTAAGTGTACAGTATTGTTAACTATAAGCACAAAGTTGTACAACAGATCCCTAGAAATTTGTATTTTATTACTTAATTTTTTTAAAGATTTTTTTTATTTAATTGAGAGAGAAAGAGAGAGCGAGCATGAGTGGGGGTAAGGGGCAGAGAGAAGTAAACTCCCCATTGAGAAGAGAGCCCGACATGGGGCTCAATCCCAGGACCCTGAGATCATGACCTGAGCTGAAGGCAGACACTCAACCAACTGAGCCACCCAGGTGCCACTCTCTAGAACTTTTTAAATTTTGAGTGACCGAAACTCCATACTTAGTAAGCAACACCCAACTTCTCCCTCTACCTAGTCCTGGGAAACTACAGTACTACTTTCTGTAGAGCTTGACTACTTTAGATAGCTCATATAAGTAGAATCATGCAGTATTTGTCCTTATGTGACTGGCTTACTTCACTAAGCATAACATCATGAAGGGGTGCAGGATGAGACACCCCAACATGTGCCACTTTGGCATAAAAATTATTTTGAGTTAAAAGTAATAAAAACCCAGCAGACACAGGATAGGCTCTCTGCTTCCCTCATAGCTGCCTAAATTTATACTGGAAAGGAAAGCCTGCTACAGGAAGAGAAGTATTAACAGAAGCCCCCTTTACCTAAGAAACTCATCTGTATAATAGAACAATCTTGTTTTTCCAAACATCTCCCTTCACCTTCTTGATAATGAGTTTTCTACCTTATCCCTTTCTTTAGCTCATATAAACTTCATATTGCTTCACTGTCTTTGGAATTTCATGGATTGCCCTTACATATGTCTATTAAATTTTATTTTCCCCTGTTAATCTGTCTCATGTCAATTTGATTCTAAATCCAGCTAGAAGAACCATAGGGAAAATCCTGTCAAATCCTCAAGATTAATCTATACCATAGCATAAGACAGGATTTCCGTCTGTTTTTATGGCAGAATAATAATCCATTGTATATATATATGATATTTTCTTGATCTATTTGATGTAAAAATGTTGGGATTTAGAGTAAATGGTCAAGAAAGAATTCTTGAGACATCTTTAGTGCATAAAGGTGGTTTTATTAAAGCACGAGGACAGGACCTATGGGCTGAAAGCTGCATGGGGGTTTTGAGGAGTGGCTGATTATATACTTTCAAGTTGGAAGGGGGTTAGGAATAGCATAAGTCTCTAAGGAATTTGGAAGCAAGATTTCCAGGACCTTGAGGGCTAGCTGTTGTCAGGAAGAGGTCCTTTATAACAGTCTAGTAAAACTTTAGTTATGAGATCATTCAGATGTGCATCAGTGGGCCATATGCTTGGAGGATGATTGCTAACATATATCTTGGGGGGTAGAGATAAAAGGAGTTTGCAAAGGAATTTTCATATATTAAAGGGGACTTACAGGATCCTGGCTCATGTGAAGCTAAAGTTGACTTCTGACCTTTGGAAAGTATTAACATTGAGGCAGTTGAATTCCTTTTTTATTTTTTTAAGATTTATTTATTTATTTGAGAGAGAGAAGAGAAAGAAAATGAGAGCATGGGGGAGAGAGAGAGAGAACCTAAAGCAGACTCTGCACTGAACAGAGCCCCATATGGGGCTTGATCCCACAACCGCGAGATCATGACCTGAGCTGAAACCAAGATTCAGACGCTTAACTGACTGAGCCACTCAGGCACCCGGGTAGTTGAGTTGCTAAAGAAAGGTCACCCTGCCTGTCTCAAGGACATGTCAATGGGCTGTGAGTTGCAAGGGAATTTAATTTCTTTCTTTTGCCTTTGTTCCTTATACCATATTCTTTCATTTATTGAGATTTAGATTGTTTTTTTAATTTAATTGTATTATGTTATGTTAGTCACCATACATCATTATTTTTTGATATAACGATCCATGATTCATTGTTTTTGTATAACACTCAGTGCTCCATGCAGTACCATCCCCTCACCCTCCTCCCCTCTAAAACCCTCAGTTTGTTTCTCAGAGTCCATAGTCTTTCATGGTTCATCCCCCCTCCGATTCCCCCCCTTCATTTTTCCATTCCTTCTCCTAATGTCCTCCATGCTATTCCTTATGTTCCACAAATAAGTGAAACCATATGATACTTTTCTCTGCTTGACTTATTTCACTTAGCATAATCTCCTCCAGTCCCATCCATGTTAAGGTAAAAGTTGGGTATTCATCCTTTCTGATGGCTGAGTAATATTCCATTGTATATATGGACCACATCTTCTTTATCCATTCATCTGTTGAAGGGCATCTCGGCTCTTTCCACAGTTTGGTTATTGCGGACATTGCTGCTATGAACATTGGGGTGCATATGGCCCTTCTTTTCACTACATCTGTATCTTTGGGGTAAATACCCAGGAGTGCAATTGCTGGGTCATAAGGTAGCTCTATTTTTAATTTTTTGAGGCACCTCCACACTGTTTTCCAAAGTGGCTGTACCAACTTGCATTCCCACCAACAGTGCAAGAGGGTTCCCCTTGCTCCACAACCTCTCCAACATTTGTTGTTTCTTGCCTTGTCAATTTTTGTCATTCTAACTAGTGTGAGGTGGTATCTCAATGTGGTTTTGATTTGAATTTCCCTGAGGGCTAGTGATATTGAACGTTTTTCATGTATCTGTTAGCCATTTGTATGTCTTCTTTGGAGAAGTGTCTGTTTATGTCTTCTGCCCATTTTTTGACTTGATTATTTGTTTTTTGGGTGTTGAGTTTGAGAAGTTCTTTATAGATCTTGGAAATCAGTGTTTTGTGTATAGCGTCATTTGCAAATATCTTCTCCCATTCTGTGGTTGCCTCTTTGTTTGGTTGACTGTTTCCTTTGCTGTGCAGAAGCTTTTTATCTTGATGAAGTCCCAAAAGTTCATTTTTGCTTTTGTTTCACTAGCCTTTGGAGATGTATCTTGAAAGAAGTTGCTGTGGCCGATGTCAAAGAGGTTATTGCCTATGTTCTCCTCTAGGATTTTGATGGATTATTGTCTTACATTGAGGTCTTTCATCATTTCATCATTTATATCAATATATAAAACATAATATGCATATCACATCATAATAATTTTACATATAACATATATTATGTGTGTATATAAAATCTCCTATGTCTGTATATAATTATGAATCCATATTAATACTTGCAATTCTAATACAGTAGTATGGGATTGTTACTTAACTTTTACTATATTACATCTATATCTCCTTCTTTCTACAGGAAGAACCCTGCTTCTCAAAACACAGAGGGTGACAGAATTCAATTATAACATAATAGCTAATTTGCTTGATCCCATAACACACAAAACAGTCCCAGAATAACAATACTAAAGCTATCATCCCAATGTTATTACTGAAAATAGTTAAATATTTTGCATATGCTTTCTTCTTATCCCCCTTTGTTTTTTAGAATTGTGCTACATCTACTTTGATATAAAATATAGCCATTTAAATACATATTAATTCTGTTATAACTTTCATTTAATCTCAATTCCACAGGTTATTCTATAAATATTGGTTCCTACGAGTTCTTATATTGTCGTACCTTTAGTCATTTTCATTGTTTGAAGCTTATTCTCTGGATTTTTTAGAAAAAGATCTTGGGAAAGATATCTCTTGAGCTCGTGAATGTGAACGACATTTTTTTGCCCTTTACACCTTTCATTCTTCAAGTTTTAGTGAGATATAATTGACATATAACATTGTGTTATTTTAAGGTATATAATGTAATAATTTGATAGAAATATATATTACCACAATAAGATTAGTTAATACATCCTTTACTTCATATAATTACCATTTTGTTTTTGTTCTTGTTATGGCGAGAACGTTAGAGCTCTACTCTTATAGCAACTTTCAAGTATACAACATACTATTGTGAAGTATAATTATTGTGCTATACATAGATACCCTGAACTTATCTTGTAACTGAAGGTTTGTACCCTTTGACCAAAATCTCATTTCCCTCTTCCCTAAGCCCTTGGCAATCACCATTCTTCCCTCTGTTTCTGTAAGTTTGGCCTTTTTAGATTTCACATGTGACTAAGATCATACAGTTTTGTCTTTCACTGTCTGATTTATTTCACTTGGTATAATGCCTTCAGGGTCCATCCATGCCATTGCAAATGACAAGATTTCTTTCTTTTTTTTTTTTTTTTTAAGATTTTATTTATTTATTTATTTGAGAGAGAGCAAGAGTGAGAGAGAGAGAACATGAGTGGGTGAAGGGCAGAGGGAGAAGCAGGCTTCCGGCTGAGCAGGGAGCCCGATGCGGGGCTCGATCCTGGGACTCTGGGATCATGACCTGAGCCAAAGGCAAATGCTTAACTGCCTGAGCCACCCAGGTGCCCCAGATTTCTTTCTTTTTTAACTGAATAATATTCCATATATATATATATATATATATATATATATATATATATATATATATA
>NW_023270513.1:24203946-24231024 GCF_011800145.1 Mirounga leonina
TATATATATATATATATATATATATATATATATATATATATATATATTCCATATATATATACATATATATACACAGATATTCCATACACACACACACACACACACACCACATATTCTTTATCCATTCATCAGTTGATGGACACTTAGGTTGTTTCCATGTCTTGGCTATTGTGAATAATGCTGCAATGAACATGGGAGTATACATACCTCTTCAAGACAATGATTTCATCTCTTTGGATATATACCCAGAAATGGGATCACTGGATCATATGGTAGTTCTATTTTTAATTTTTTGAGGAACTTCATACTATTTTCCATAGTGGCTGTACCAATTAGCATTCTCACCAATAGTGCACTAGGGTTCCCTTTTCTCTACATCCTTCCATAATTTATCTTTTGTCTTTTTGATATAGCCATTTTAACAGGTGTGAGGTGATATCTTATTGTAGTTTTGATTTACATTTATTTCCCTGATTAGTGATGTTGAGCCCCCTTTTTATGTACCTGTTCATTTGTATGTCTTCTTTGGAAAAATATCTCTTCAGGTACTTTGCCTGTTTTCAAATCAGAATTTTTTTTTTTTAATTTTGCTCTTGAGTTGTGTGAATGCTTTATATATTTTGAATATTAACCCCTTATCTGAACCCCTTAAAATATTTTCTCCCTTTCTGTAGATTGCGTTTTCATTTTGCTGATGGTTTCTTTTACTGTGCAGAAACTTTTTAGTTTTATGTACTCCCACATGTTGATTTTTGCTTTTGTTATTTGTACTTTTGGTGTCGAATAAAAAAAAAATCATTGCCAAGATTAATATCAAGGAGCTTTTAAATATATTTCTTCTAGGAGTTTTATGGTTCCAGATCTTATTTTTAAGTTCCTAATTCATTCTGATTTAATTTTTGTGAATACAAGATAGGGGTCCAATTTTATTCTTTTGCATGTGATTATCCAGTTTTAATAAAATTTATTGAAGAATATCCTCTCCCTATTGAGTATTCTTGGCTCCCTTGTCACATATTAGTTGGCCACTTCTGCATGGGTTTATTTCTGGGCTCTTGATTCTGTTCCATTGGTGTATGTGTCTGTTTGTATGTCAATACCATACTGTTTTTATTACTATAGCATTGTAACATAGCTTGAAATCAGGAAGTATGATGCCTCAAGATTTATTCTTTTTCAAGAATGCATAGACTATTTAAGGTCTTTTGTAATTCTGTATAAATTTTAGGATTGTTTTTCTATTTCTGTGAGCCCTTAAGTCTAAAGTCAGTTCTTCTGGATACAAAATCTTTGCTCACATTTTATTTTCTTGAGTACCTTAAATATGTCTTTCCATTTACTTTATGCTTTAATAGCATAAAGTTTGCAAAAAAAAAAATCTGATGATAATCAAATTTTTATTCCAAGTTGCATGTTTTTCTTAATCTATATGCCCAGAGGATTTTACTTTTGTTTAAAACTCAGTATTTTTACTAGAATGTGAGAATAGTGTTGTATAATGAGCTTTGTTTCTAAAACTGAATGGCAAGTATAGTGTAATCCTGAAAGGATGCCTTCAGTCCTCACTGTTTTGAGCCATCTGTATGAAAAGTTAAAAGATAATATAAATATATGTTTACATGTAGAAAGAGTCTATAAAATGGCAAAATGCCAGTGGTTCCTAACTTTTTAACTGTTCACCAGTCTATGGACTTTGACTTTCTGACCACAGACATTTAATTTTTTTTCTGTTTGTATGGGAATCCTGATAACTAAAAACATGTTGTATCCTGAGGGACAACCACAGCAGTTAGCATATTCATTAATTTAATTAGGACCTTGTTTACACTTTTGCTGTCAACCATAATAATTTGTTTATTTGAACTACAGTCATCTGACTTCATTAGAAGCATCAGTAACTGTCAGTAAATGAAAGTGTGCTTGACTTTCATAATTAAGTGTAAATTTAAGAAGCTTAATTTCTAATAGGATAGGCAATGTTTTCTCAAGATGACAATGGAAATCAAGGAAAGGTCCCTAGTAAAACTTAACCTTTGTGGTAAGATTAAGGATAAGGCAATAATTAATGTGGTTGTTGTTTTCTGACAGTACTTCCATCTTGGTCTGTAATCCCAAAGGTCATTGCTTAGCCACCCTCCACTTTCAAAACAGAACTGTTTAAATGAGTTAACGAAAACCCTGAAGCGGGTTTCATAGGATATCATTTCACTCTGATAACTGCGTATTTCTCTAGACCAACATGGGAAAAAATGACATTGGTTAAAAAAAATTAAAGTCCCTTCTCCAGATCAGCTCTTACCATTAACATAAAAAGCAAAGTGTGATGAAATGAGCATGAGTTTGGAGCAACAAAATTTGAGGTTTGATCTCTGATTCTGCTACTTAGCTGAGTGAGTTTCAGCAAGTTATTAAAACTTTCTGTGCTCAGTATCATCATCTAAAAAGTAGGGAATGATGACATATTTTTACATCTCAAATAAAATAATGGATGCAAAAAATGTTGTAAATATAGGGTGATAGACACTTTCTTTGCATTATATAATTTTTTCTAGGATTCATTTATTATGGAGTTTGTAAGTTAACATGAAAAATGGTATTGAAGGTGCTTTTTGTAGAATTTGTTAAATATCTTCTGTGTAAATAGATCAGGTAATTAATATTTGAAAACTTATTTGATGCATGAAATGGAAATAAAAGGGCAGGGAAAAAAAACTTAGAGATTATGTACCCATGCCCCAATAAAACTGACAATGTTAGTTTAGCTTCATTTTGAATTATATTATCTCTTGTGAATTGGCTTGAGAATCACTTTCTAAAAGTTATGTGTCCACTCTTTTACCTTAGTAATTACAACCTAATCAACAGAATTGAATATTTTCATTAATAAGTTGGGATTGTTTTATTGCCTTAGGCTAATCCTTTTTAACACTAACCCTTGCTAATTTAAACAAGGCCTGGCTGCCAAAAAAACTATGAAGGAAGCCAAATTTGTCCTTGGCTATTTTCCTACACCCTTGACCCCATCAGCATCTTCTCCTTTTTGGCATGCTCTTTTCCCTACCCAATTGCCTATTTTCTAGCCAGCTTCTATTGTCACCAGGATGTCAACTTAGTTGATACCTATTAATTAGGGTGTTAGAAAACAACCAGTTTAAGGCATAGCTTCTTTCAGTGTTAAAAGGGGACTCATAAAAAAGAAAGGGCCTAAAGAGATAACATATAATGATGAAATGACTGGTAGGAGGTTGTATTATATAGGCAATTGCATACTCTGCTCATAGGATTTTTCTTTTTTAGATACAAAAGGTGCAGAAACTCAAATTGGATCTATCCAGGACAAGAGGGCTATATAAGAAACAAATTAAAAAAAAAAAAACATAATAAAAAACCCTTATAAAACCCTGATATTGTCTTGTTTCCTTGTGATTTGCTTCTTTCTCATAAACAAAGACGATTAAAAAAATGAATTAAATGTAAGCACTAACTCATTAGGTTCTTATTAATCCTGGTTTTATCCTTAATGGCAATGCAGAATGTAATAATAATGGTCAAAGACTAATGAAAAAAGTGAGTCAACACTGTAATGTTCCAAAACAGGAAATAAGGGAGGGAACTTGTGCATCAGAGAAAAATGAATTCCATTACTGGTAAACAACTAGCCACCTAAATATCATTTAGTACATGTTCAGAACTAATGTCACCACAATCTGCATTTAGTTCTTTGAACAGGTCATAACTGGGAACTAAAAAAAATAAAAACAAAAACAAAAACAAACCAGTTCTGAAGAAAGTAGGCAACTTTGGACCCTGCCTTCACATTGGTTCCCAGCTCTGGGCCTGATTCAAAGTTTCCACTGCATGGATGACAGCCCTAGGGCCAGTTTCACTGACTCTCATAAGATATACCATTTTATTTTTGACTGTGGGAAGCTTCAAAGAACAAAAGGATATTTCACTGTGAATGTCACTGTCTTAATAAAGCTAAATTTATTGGAGGAAATGCATTAATATAATGGAAAAGATTTAGTAATACAAAGTCAAAATATTCTTCCTGTACCCCCAAGGATTCTGCATCTAGAATATTTGGGAAAACAATAGTTTTGTCTCACATTTTTTTCTGAATTATTCACATGATAGCTGTTTCTCAATCTGATATGTTCTTCCTTGTTGCTTTTACCTTCACTGAAGACCACTGTTTGCTTTGGTGCACATCACTGCTTGGAACTCTGGGGTTACTTACTCCTTGATATTATTCTGCTACCAATACATTTGCCTGTATGGGGCAGTGTGGAAATGGCTACCCTTGTTTTTGTTACATCTGCATGGTATAGTGGTGGAAAGGGTTTAAAACATACAACAGTAAGATTTAATAAAATATCCAAGTAATAAAAAGATACAAAGTCAGAAAAAATGTAAAACTGTATGCTAAATATGATTGTATCAATAGTTCAAGGGAAAAATATCTTTTTTTTTTAAAGATTTTATTCATTTGACAGAGAGAGACACAGCAAGAGAGGGAACACAAGCAGGGTGAGTGGGAGAGGGAGAAGCAGGCTTCCCGCCGAGCAGGGAACCCGATGCGGGGCTCGATCCCAGGACCCTGGGATCATGACCTGAGCCGAAGGCAGACGCTTAACGACTGAGCCACCCAGGCGCCCCCAAGGGAAAAAATATCTTAAGTTCTTCAAGTAGATTTTACTCATGGACCCCCATAGTTCTTAGCCTTGCTCCCCTCTCTCAAGATCAATCTTTCTACTTTCCTTTGAGAAATTTCTCTTCTTAAAAATTCTACAACACCAGTTTTCAATTATCCTTTAAATCATTGGGAAATCCCATTCTAAGTACAGGGGTCAGACTTTCTTCAGGATCCACTCCCTTAAACACTGCCACCAAGTGCAATCCATAGCATACAATGACATGTAGCAGTGCATTTCCAAAGTCTGAGTTATGAATAAAAGATACTTTATGGGCATGAACCTGTTTGGGTGAGGAAAATGAACTCTTCAGCAGAATACTCAAAGATGGATTTTGGCCCTCAAAGATCCAGTTGCTTGAGGTTTTTGAGGTCGTTCTCTGAGTGGAAGATGAAGATAGTTCTTCCTCTAATCTTATGT
This sequence comes from Mirounga leonina, assembly GCF_011800145.1. NCBI lineage: Eukaryota > Metazoa > Chordata > Mammalia > Carnivora > Phocidae > Mirounga > Mirounga leonina. The sequence goes on from NW_023270513.1 coordinate 24,209,061, forward strand.
CTTATGATCATTCAAAGTTCATTCTCTCTTTCTCTCTCTCTCTCTCACACACACACAGGTATACTTATCAAGGAAAAATCGTAATTCTTAAAGTCAGGAGAGTCTAGTTTTATGCTAAGAATTAGCATAGATATACTTTGCCTCTAGTATAGAAGGCATTTTATTTTATTTTTTAAGATTTTCTTTATTTATTTGACAGAGAGAGACACAGCGAAAGAGGGAACACAAGCAGGGGTAGTGGGAGAAGGAAAAGCAGGTTCCCCACTGAGCAGGGAGCCTGACCTGGGGCTCGATCCCAGGATCATGATCTGAGCCAAAGGCAGACACTTAACGACTGAGCCACCCAGGCGCTCTTAGAAGGCATTTTATATTATTCAGAATAGTGCCATCTCTCCTTATGCTCATTTAGGGAGATTATATATATATATATATCTCCATACTAGAAGTCTATCGATAGGAAATAGGCCTCATTACTCTGCCTGTTCCAAACAACAGAACCGTCAACACTTGTAATCTACCTTTCTACTTTCTGGCCACTCAAGCATCCCAAAAAGCTTTTAAAATTATCACTTTACTTTGCCCTAGTCCAGATCAAATTCTTAGATGGGTGGAGGGGGGAAGCTTAATATTAATTTTGGTCAGCCCATTTCTAGTAGTAGAAGGCTTTATTAACTACTAGCCCATAGCATTTCTTCAAGATCAGAGTTTAAGGGATCACTATTCTCCCAGTTACACTTCTTCCTTAAGTTAGTAAATGGATGAGGGAGTCAAGTGAATACACAAGTACCTAAGTAATTATATTAGCCATTTTTACTATTTACTAACACAGGCCCTGATTTACTGTAACAGGGTAAGTGGTTTATTCTAACAGGGTAGGTGTTTAGTCCCTAACCAATCTTCCTCTATACATTTTGGTTCAAGGAGAAACATTTATTTTCCTGATAGTATTTGGTAACACACAAACTGTTGACCAGGAAGGTGATACCATCTGTGCCTATTATATTCCAATCAAAATAATTCTATCTCAAGTGTCCTACTTTGGGTGTTAGAAAAAGAATCTAATACTTATTCCAAAACCTAGGAAAGGAAAATGGATTTATTTCTAAAATTTAGACAAGGCTATACAAGCCACTTACTAGTGCTTATGAAGCCCCTCTCTGTGTCTGTCTCTCTCTGTCTCCACACACAAGGACACCCCCACACACAAGTGTGCACACACAAGTGTACACACACACACACACACATGCTAAATGGAAGAGCTACAGGCTAGGCAACTAAGCTATGCTAACTCCTTTTCTTTCAAAAACTCTTAAAACCATGAAATGTAATATGTAGCTCCTGCATACCTAACCATGCCACTTAAGGTAATTTAAGTTGGTCACAGAAGGATTAATAAGAGAATAGTAGGATAGCACAACAAAGGTGTTGTGATGGTTAATTTTACGTGTTAATTTGACTAAGCTAAGGTTATTCTCAGGAGCTGATAAAACTTTATTTCTGAGTGTGTCTGTGAAGGTGTTTCTGGAAAAGATTAACATTTGAATCAGTAGTGAGTAAAGAAGATTCACTCTCACCAAAGTGGGCAATGATCATCTAATACTTGAGGGTCAGAATAGAACAAAAAGTGGAGGAGCTAATTCTCTCTCTCTCTTCTTGAACTGGGATGTTCATTATCTCATGCCCTTGGACATTGGAACTTCTGGTTTTTGGGCCTTTGGATTCCAGGACTTACACCAGTAACCCCTTGTTCTTAGGCCTTTAGACTCAGACTGAATCATACCACTGGTTTCCCTAGTTCTCCAGCTTGCAGATGGCATATTGTGGCATATCTGGGCCTCTATAATCACACACTTCTCCTACCTGTCTTGTAACTCTAGAAAACCCTAACAGAGGTATATGTGTGTATATGCCTACTCTTGACAAGAAAAATGGTTTTAAAAAAATGCCCAGGCAATGCAGTATGATTATGTAAGTTATTGTCATTGGGGAAGCTGGGAGAAGAGTTCACAGAAGCTTCTTATACTAGTTTTGCAACTTCTTATGGCTTAAACTATTTCAAAATAACTTTAAGAAGGGAAAATAATTATTGCTGCAAAATATAGAGTGGGCATATTTCAAAAAAATATCTACAATTATTTATGATTGACAGAAAAATATGCTAAGGAAATAAGTCAACTGGATTTTCTAGTAAACTCAGAGTGGTTTTCCCTCATAGATTTTACAATATTGTTATAAAGCTTACTTTGTGTCAGTTGTTATGCAAAACAATTTTTTCACATTATCTGTTATTTATCTTTTTAAAACTCCTTATATATTTTAGAACCCTGAGTTATTGCTTTAGATTATGAGTTTTATGAAGATGGGGTGACACCTTATTCATTTTATCGTTGTAGTATATAGCATGATCCCTGGTGAATAGTAGTAGCTCAACAAATGAATCTTTATGGCTGAATAAATTTCATATTTGTTCTTATAGTGGATATTTGCTGATTTTTTATTGTTTAGCATCCATTTATTCTTCCAAAGAGCACTCCAATTTCATTTTGATCAATTACTTTTTCCCCATTTGAGACAAACTGGTAGAAAAGTAATCAGCACCCATCTTCATCCCCACCCCTAGCCAAAGGATGAGCACATGCTATGAAATTATATGCTCCCTCCCTGAAATTTGAATCTTCAGATGAAGGACAAACTATTTAAAATAGTCGACATTCATCCATTTCAGAAGTGGCCTTCTGACATGACTGATAGAAGCTCCTACTTGCTTCCTGGATCCTAGATTCCCAACTCTCTTAGTGTTACTACCACCAATTTTGGTTCTACACATGCCACAAAGAGTAAGGACTATAGTTCTCAATCTTCTTTATATCAGTATGTGGCCATGTGATCAAGTTTAGGCCAAGGACATACGATGAGAGGTGATGTGTGAAATTTCTGGGATGTATTCTTACAGTTAGCAAACACCCCCCCCCCCTTTATTTTATTCTACTACTCGGAATATGGTCAAAATGGTGAAATTTCTTGGACCATGCATATGGGAAACATTCTAGTGTTGACAGAACAATAAGATAGAATAATTCTGGATCCATGGATACCCTCACACCAAAATCATAAAAAGATAGTAGGTGATTTTAATAGATTTTCATTAGAAACTGATGAATCACACAAAAATTTGTTAAACATACAGTAGTAGAAGAACAATAATAACCTTTAGCAAATACTCAACAAGTAGAGAACATAAACCTTTTTCAGGTAAACAAGGAAAATTTACAAATTTAACTGCATATCAGGTTACAAAATCCTTGACAAAATTCAAATAATAGATAACATTCACCCCAACAGTTCTGGTTATGCTGTAAATAAATCAGAAAATAACATTTAAAGATTTTTAAATTCCCAAATATATTACTAAATAACTAACAGTTTAAAGGTAAACATGATAGAGTATTTATAATTGAATATCAATTAAAATACTACGTAGAGAAACTGGCTATTAAGGAAAGCATTAAAATACAGAAATATGCAGAAAATAATATAACAAATCCTTTCATTATTAAAAATGTTGATGTTTTATCATTTTTGTTTAAAAAGCAAAGATCATGGAAGTAAAGTTGTCTCTTTTCTTCTCACCAGTCCCATTGCTGGACTCATCCTCTCTCATGAATATATGTATGTGCATATATACACACACATATCCTACAGTACTAGTCAGGGTTTGTCAGAGAAACAGAGCCAATAAGATATGTCTATCTATTTCTATTATCTCTATCTCTATATATCTTTCTCTCTAATCTATCTCTATTTGTAGATAGAGAGATTGATCAATTGATTGAATTATTACAAGGAATTGGCTCATGCAGCTATGAAGGTTACCAGGCTCAAGACCCAGAGAGATCTGATGTTTCAATTTGAGTCTCAGGGCAGGAAAAAGCTGATGCTCATCAGACAGAAAGGATTCTCTCCTACTTAAGAAAGGGTCAGAGATTTTGGTACAGCCAGGCCTTTGACTGATTAAATGAGACCCACCTATATTAGGGAGAGCAATGTGATTTACTCAATCTACCAATTTAGGTGTTTTACTTTCATCCAAAAACACCCTTACAGAAATACCCAGAATAATGCTTTGGCCAAATATCTGGATACTCTATGGCCCCATCAAGATGACATATGAAATTAACCATCACACCTACCATTATTTTTTTTTAACTTTTATTTGATATATGTATCTGTGAGCAATGCAATGTTGCTTGGTATATTTTTAAAAACTATACAAGTGTTATCACACTCTACACATTATTTGCAACTTGCTTTTCATTCAAGATTACATTTTTATTACTATCTTTCTTGATACATTTAGATCAAGTTCATTCATTGTAAGTGTATCAGATAATTCATTGATAAAATAAACCATAAATTATCTATTCTCCGACTTTTAACTTTTATAATTTGTATCCTTCTACAACTCTCTTAGTACATAAGTACAAGAGTTTATCTAAAATACACACCTAGGGGTGCCTACGTGGCTCAGATGGTTAAGCGTCTACCTTCGGCTCAGGTCATGGATCCCAGTGCCCTGGGATCCAGTCCCGCATTGGGCTTCCTGCTAAAAGGGGAGCCTGCTTCTTCCTCTGCCTCTGCCTCTGCCTCTCTCTCTCTCTGACTCTCATGAATAAATAAATAAAACATTTTAAAAAAATAAAAAATAAAATACACACCTATAAGCAGAATGCCTGGTTTATAGGATATGCACAGTTTCAACTTCATATGATAATACTAAATCACAATCCAAAGTGATTTCATCAATTTGAACTCCTACCAGAGTATGTATGAGAGTTTTCTTTCCCTGTATTTCAACCAATACTTTGTCTTTCAGACTTTTTATTTTTGCTAATATTGCAGATGATACCTAATTTTTTAACATCAATTTCCATGATTACCCATGAAGGAGAGATTTATCTTTTTTTCTATTTTTAGTATCCAAACTTGCTTCAAATTTGGAGAAAAGCTAGATAGATAAAAGACAGGATTTAACCTCCTACTATTGAATCTGACAGTGGGGGATGGGAGCAGATGTTCCCCTTTCCAGTTCTATGACAGATACGACATAACAATGTTATTTAGACTGGACAGTTGTATGTTCTTATAAATTTCCACAGCTGCTAGACTGAATTTGAGAGTATAGAAGTGTTCTACAACAGTGATGCTAGCAGAGATGGCAGCAAGTGTTTCTTCCATTAACAGTGACCTATGGAAACTGTTCCTGTGATGAAAGCCTGGCTGTGGACATGCTCCCTTTGGGTTTTTTTTTTTTTTTTTTTTTTTCTGTGTTCTGATCCTCACTACTCCAGGCATTGATTCTGTAAGTCATATTATGGTTTTTGACTAATTTTTTTTCTGCTTCACCTACCCAGGGTTTAAATTTATTTTTTAAAATGAAAGATTCTATTCTGTTCCATTAATTTATGTGTTGCTTTGTTTGCCAATACTATGCCAAGGTAGAAAAATAGATCAGTGAACAGAATAGAGCATTCAGAGATAGATTCCCATAAATTTAGTCAATGGGGGCGCCTGGGTGGCTCAGTTGGTTAAGCGACTGCCTTCGGCCCAGGTCATGATCCTGGAGTCCCAGGATCGAGTCCCACATTGGGCTACCTGCTCAGCAGGGAGTCTGCTTCTCCCTCTCCCGTTCCCCCCTCTTGTGCTCTTTCTCTCTCACTCTCTCTCTCAAATAAATAGATAAAATCTTTAAAAAAAATTTAGTCAGTGGATCTTTGGCAAGGAACAAATTTAATACAATCGAGCAAAGATAATCTCTTCTACCAACAGTACTAGAACAACTGAACTTCCACATGCAAAAAAAAAAAAAAAGAATCTAAACACAGACCTTTCCACTTTAACAAATATTAACTCAAAATAGATCAAGATCTAAATGTAAAATGCAAAACTACAGAACTCCTGGAAGATAATGTAAGAGAAAACCTAGATGACTTTGAGTGTGGTTATGCCCTTTTAGATACAACATCAAAGATATAATTCATGAAGTAAATAATTGATAATCTGGACTTAATTAGAATTAAAAACTTTTGCTCTGTAAAAGACAATGTCAAGAGAATGAGAAAATAAGCCACACAAAGGGAAAAATTATTTGCAAAAGATACATCTAATAAAGGACTATTATTCAAATATACAAAGAACTTTAAAATTGAACAATGAGAAAATAAATGACCCTATTAAAAAATGGGCCAAACACCTTAACAGATATCTCATCAAAGAAGATATACAGATGGCAAATACACATATGAAAAGCCATATGATGATTTTTGACTAAATTATTTTTTTTCTTAAACTACCCAGAATTTTTAATGTATTGTTTAAAATCAAGAATCAAAAAAGAATCTTAGCCTATAGCAGTGACAGATCAGGGTACCACTGCTGAAAAGAATATTAAAAAGAAAATTACTTTTTCTTCTGTACTTATAGCAATTCCTAAGGATTCATAGTACCAGAAGAGTGTGTCCCATTTGCTAAACTTAAGTACATGTCCATCCCTTGAGTACACAAGGACAATGAGACAAAGAAGAAAAGAACTAACATTTATTGAGCAGTTACTACAAACAAGGCTCTGTTTTAAGCTCTTTAACCTAACCTCTCATTTGATCTTCTAAACAACCTCATGAAGATTTATTTTTATGTTGTAAAGGAGGTTAAGTAATGTTTCTATGATCACAAAGTTTATTAAGTAGTGGAGCTGATATTTGAATGTACTCTGGTATCTGAGTCTTTGATGTTCCTTGAGTATTTATAGTAATTTGTAGTAGAAATCTGGGTATCACTTGTTGGAAATTACTTGGTGTAAATTATCATCTCACAAAACCCACAAAATTTAAGAGAGAAAACTATGCTCCACCCACCCCCAATGTATTCTGATTCTGAGAAAATGAGAAAATAGTGAAAATAAAGTTCAAATGATTAATGTCCAAAAAAGACCCGGTAACTCCACTTAGGAATCTATATTAGTAGATCAAAGTCTAAAATGACTAGTAATGACTTTCACCCTGCATAATCTCCTCCTGTTGATTGTTGAACCTGTTGATTTGATTGGACATCACTCCCATATTTTACATATACAATAAAAGAGATATTCCAGGTGTGATTAAATTTATTATTGAGTTGCTTTTGAGTTAGTCAAATGGATATATTTTGGGGGAGCCTGAGCTAATCACATGAGCCCTTTACTTCTGAGTCAGAGACAGAAGTCAGAGAATCAAACCATGGGAAAACATCAATATTTTGACTTTGAAGATGGTGGGAGCCATGGGGCAAGTAATGTGAATGACTTCTAGGAGACAAGAGAAGCTTCTTGCTGCAGCAAGAAAACAGGAATCTTGATTCTACAACCCCAAGAAACTGGATTATCCCAACAACATAAATGAGCTCAGAAATTAATATATCCATAGCCAAGCTTCCAGACAAGAACACAACCAAAACATTGACTTCAGTTTTGGAATACCTTTTGCAGAAAATCAACAACATCGTGCTGGACTTCTTACCTACAAATCTGTGAACTAATAAGTAGGCTTTTTTTTTAAGGTGTTATATTTGTGATAATTTGTAATGAAGCAATCAAAATATAATACATTTTATTAAAGAAATAAAAGTACCAGTACTATGGACATATGTTCAATTATATTTATTGTGCTAGAAAAACCTGAAATTAACCTGTGTGCCTCAATAAGGAAATCACTGGGAATGTTGTGATATATCATATGCTTTATAAAGTTTGTCAATATTAAAATAACTAGCATAATATGTGTTAAATTGGAAACATATTTGTTGTATATTGAGTGAGGAAACTATCACACAACTCTGTGTAATTGTGTATGATTCTATTTTATTTTAAGAACTATATATGTCTATTAAGATAGACTATTAAGATAGTTTATTAAGATATCTATTAAGATAGACATATAAATACATAGAAATATAGATTAAGATAGACATATAAATATATAGAAACACATATATATAAAAACATAGAACAATAGCTACTAAATGTATATGTAGGTTGCCTCAGAAGGATAGGATCACATTACTATTATCATGAGGGAATAGAAACAGACTATTACATATTTTATACACCTCTGCATTGCTTGATGTGTTACAATGTGTATTACCCTTGCCATAAAAGCTAATTAAATTTTTACAAATATAACACATTTGAGAAAATGAACTACATCAATAACTCAAGAGCCTAGAAACTTTAAAATAGAAGAATTAATAAAGTAGAAATTAATAGAAAATAAAATTAATACAAGCAAATATTAAAATTGATACATTTCAGATTTGTGAAGTAGAAAACTAAAACCTTGAGTAAACCCATCCCTATACATATTCTATAGTAATAACTTGGGTTTTATCCATCCTGATTTTGATTGCATACACACACACACACACACATTCATACACAGAAGCTATTTTGGGAAGTGTTTTGAAATGTTCAATTTTTTGGAACATGTAGCTAATTTTTAGTGTTCTTACATTATAGGCAGATCATGTATCCTTTACAATTTCTGTTGTTTGTAATTTATTTTTTTCAGCTTTTGTGTTTGTGTGTTTTGCCTAAAATCATAGCTCATTCATTATAAACATGTACCCCTTTTGCCACTGTTTATTATATTTTGCCTCAAATACAATTATGTTTAAAAAACATTGTGACCTGTGAGTTATTTTATTTGTGTTTTCCTATATAGCATGGGTCATTCTTTGAATCTTAGTTTTCTAAGGCAGTTTTTTGTAGTTGCATACCTTATAAAGATCTGTAATTGAAATTTATGTTTTATTAAATTTGGAGTTCTGTCTTTGAATGGGCCAGTTCAACCCCTTTATATTTTTTTCACAATTTCTATGTTAGAACTTTACTTTTGTGATCTTATTTTATACATTTTGATTTTATCTTTCCCTGAGATTACCTTGGTTTCCTATTTTTTGATGTATGAACTATGGTTTCTTCATTGTTTTTCAAACATCTCTTGTGAATTGGCAGTATAGACCCTTATGAACACATTATATTCAAGTTATCTAGAATGAAAGGCTGTTCAATGATATAAAAATGGAGTATATTTGAAGGATGCCTGGGTGGCTCAGTTGGTTCGGTGTCTGCTTTTGGCTTGAGTCATGATCCCGGGGTCCTGGGATCAAGTCTCGCATTGGGCTCCTTGCTCAATGGGTAGTCTATTTCTCCCTTTGCCTGCCTCTCTCCCTGCTTGTGCTCTCTCTCTTTCCCTTTCTCTCTCTGATAAATAAATCAATCAATCTTTAAAAAATGGAGTATATGAGGGTTCTAGAGGGGAGGGGGTGGGGGGATGGGTTAGCCTGGTGATGGGTATTAAAGAGGGCACGTTCTGCATGGAGCACTTGGTGTTATACACAAACAATGAATCATGGAATACTACATCAAAAACTAATGATGTAATGTATGGTGATTAACATAACATAATAATAAAAAAATGGAGTATATTTGAATGCAATCACTTTATCCACTTCTTTCTTAAAATTCCTGTTTTTTTTTTTTGTTAATATAATTTAGAAATTTGGGCAATATAACTATCATTAAATTATTACATTTTTATTTTTTTAAATTTACAGTCAGGAGCTATTTTTGGCATTTGCTTTGTTTAGTCACAACTCTTAATATGATTTAATTGTCTGTTTAGTAGATTTCAACAATCACCACTATGACTTCTCCTTTCCTTAAATCTTCATTTTAACTTATATACAGGACAATTATAAAAGACCTTGGAGTAATTTTATTTCTCCAGATTCTTATACTTTTCAAAAATAGTTTTATTGAAATATAATTCACATATCATGCAGTACACCCACTTATGGTATTTTTTGAAATCTTGATTATATGAAATTATCCTAGTGCAGTTTTTTAAATTAAATTTTTTTGCATTGAAATTATTATAGATTTACATTTTGTTAAAAAATAATACAGAGAGATACTATGTACATTTTACTCAGTTTCACTTAATGGTAACCTCTTAGAAAATTAGGGTGTCTGGCTGGTTCAGTTGGAAGAGCATGCAACTCTTGAGATCCAGTCATGGGTTCAAGTCCCACATTGAGTGTAAAGATTAATAAAATAAATAAATAAATAAACTTTAAAAATGTCTTTTTTTTAAGATTTTATTTATTTATTTGACAGAGAGAGACACACAGGGAGAGAGGGAACACAAGCAGGAGGAGTGGGAGATGGAGAAGCAGGCTCCCCGCTGAACAGGGAGCCCGATGTGGGGGTCAATCCCAGGACCCCGGGATCATGACCTGAGCCGAAGGCAGACCCTTAATGACTGAGCCACCCAGGCACCCCAAATTTAAAAAATGCCTTATAAAATTATTATGGTACAATGGCACAACCAGGTTGTTGATATTGATAAATCCAACAATCTTATTCAGATCTCCCCACTTGTACTCTTTGTATGTCTTTGTGTGTGTGTGAAGGGATGTTTAGTGCAATATCATTGAATAATGTATATTTAAATAGGTGCATTTTCACCACAGTCAACTTCCAGAAGAGTTCCATCATCACAAGGATACCTCATGTTGCCTTTCTATAATCACAGGTATCTCCTTCTTTCACTCTTGCCCACCATTCTCTAATCCCTGATAACTGCTAATCTGTTCTCCATTTCTAAAACACTGTCTTCGCAAAAATGTTACACAAATTGAATTATACAGTATATAATCTTGTTGGATTGATTTTTTTTTTCACTCAGAATATCCCTGGAGATTCATCCAAGACATTGCATATATTGATAGCTTATTACTTTTTACTGCTGACCATTATTCCATGTATGTATATACCACATTTTGTTGTTATTGTTGTTGATTCATAGCTTTGCGCAGTGGCAGTATCGTAGCCAATGAGGTTTATCCGAGGCGTGATTATTGCTAATTGAAAACGTATTGTTGTTGATTCATTTAATATTTTTTCAAGTTTTTATTTAAATTCCAGTTAGTTAACATACAGTGTAAAATTAGTTTCAGGTATAGAATTTAGTGATTCATCATTTACATACAACAACCAGTGCTCATCACAACAAGTGCCCTCCTTAATACCCATCCCACAGCCCACCTCCCTTCCAGCAACCCTCAGTTTGTCCTGTATAGTTAAGTGTCTGTTTCCTGGTTAGTCTTTCTATTGTTTTCCCTATGTTCATCTGTTTTTTTTCTTAAATTCCTCATATGAGTGATATTATATGGTATTTGAGTTTGTTTCCCTGGCCGCCTTATTTCACTTAGCATAATACTCTGTAGCTCCAACCACATCGTTGTAAATGGCAAGATTTCATTCTTTTTGATGGCTGAGTAATATTCCAGTCTGTGTCTGTGTGTGTCTGCGTCTGTGTGTGTGTGTCTGCCTGTGTATATGACATCTTTTTCCATACACATTTGGGTTCTTTCCATAATTTGTCTATTGTTGATAATGCTGTTATAAACATTGGGGTATAGGTATCCCTTCAAATCAATATTTTTTATCCTTCAGGTAATACTTAATAGTGCAACTACTGGATCGTAGGATAGTTCTATTTTGAACTTTTTGAGAAAACTCTGTACTCTTTTCCACAGTGGCTGCAACAGTTTGCCTTCCCACCAACTGCATCTTGTCAACACCTGTCGTTTCCTGTGTTGTTGATTTTAGCCATTCTCACAGGTGTGAGATGATATCTCATTGTAGTTTTGATTTACATTTCCCTGATTATCAGTGATGTCGATAATCTTTTCATGTGTCTGTTTGCCACCTGTATGTCTTCTTTGGAAAAATGTCTATTCATGTCTTCTGCCCATGTTTTAACTGGATTATTTGGTTTTTAGGTATTTGTTGAGTTGTATAAATTCTTTATAGGTTTTGGATACTAACCTTTTATCAGATATGTCATGTGCAAATGTTCTCTCTAATTCTGAAGTTTGCCTTATAGCTTTATTGACTGTTTCCTTTGCTGTGAAGAAGCTTTTTATTCTGATGAAGTCCCAATAGTTTATTTTTGCTTTTGTTTTCCTTGCTTCGGGAGACATATCTAGTAAAAGCTGTGGCTAATGTCAAAGAGGTTACTGCCAATTTCTTGTTTAGGATTTTGATGGATTCCTGTCTCACATTTAGGTCTTTCGTCTATTTTGGATTTATTTTTGTGTATGGTGTAACAAAGTGGTCCCATTTCATTCTTTTGCATGTTTCTGTCCTGTTTTCCTAACACTATTTGTTGAAGAGACTGCCTTTTTCCATTGGTTATTCCTTCCTGCTTTGTTGAAGATTAGTTGACCATATAGTTTTGGGTTCATTTCTGTGCTTTCTATTCTGTTCCATTGATCTATGTGTCTGTTTTTGTGCCATAACCCATTTGTTTAATTATTCACCTGTCGGTGGACTTCTGACTTGTCTTCAGTTTATTTTCTTATTATGGACAAACCTCTAACATTTGTTTACATATTTTTGAGTGGACAAAGTTTTGATTTATCTAGGATAAATGTCTGAGAGTGAAATTCCTGGGTCATATGGTAATTGAAAGTTTCATATTATTAAAAAAATGCTGAACTATGTTCTAGTGTGATTATACCATTTTCCTTTCCCATCAGCAATGGTGAATGGTCCAGTTTTTCTGCATCCTGGCCAGCATTTTGTGCTGCCATTATTTATTTTACCCATTCTGATAGATATATATTAATATCACATTGTGGTGTTAATTTTCATTTCTCTAATGGGTTATGTGGTGGTCAGTTTTATGTATCACCCTGTCTGGGCCATAGTACTCACATTTTTGTCAAAGATTATTCTGGATATCTTTGTAAGTTTTTTTTTTTCTTTTTTGTTGGGGCAAGGGGTAGGGTGGATAAGATTAACATTTAAGTCAGTAGGCTTTTGGACTTTGTATAAATCAGATTTCCCTCCATACTATGCGTGGGCCTCATCCAATTGGTTGAAGACCTTAATAGAACAAAGACTCTCCTCACAAGAGCAAGAAGAAATTTTGTCAGCAGACAAATTCCAGACTTGGACTGATACATTGGTTTTTCCCTGGGTCTCTAGCTTCTTGGCCCACTCTGCCAATTTTGGACTTGCCAGACTCTAAAACTGTAAGCCAGTTTCTTAAAATAAATCTCTTTCTATATATACACATCATACTGGTTTTGCTTTTCTGGAGAACAAAGACTAATACAGGTAAAGATGTTGAACATCTCTTCATGTGCTCCTTTGAGATCTGTATATCCTCTTTGATGAAACATCTGTTTGTGTCTTTTGCCTATTTTCTAATTGGATTTTTTTGTTTGACTGCTGTGTTTTGAGAGTTCTTTATATATTCTAAATATTAGTCTTTGGTTGGATATGTAGTATGCACATATTTTCTCCCAGTCAGTAGCTTGTATTTTCAACTTTTTCATAGGTGCTTTAAAGAGCAAAACTTGTTAATTTTGATGATGTCCAGTATATCAATTTTTCCTTCTATGGATCACATTTTTGGTGCCATGTCTAAGTACTCTTTCCCTAGCTCTAGATTAAAAGATTGTTTCCAATGTTTTGTTTCTTAATATTTTATAGTTTTGTATTTTGCATTTATGTCTCATTCATTTGAGTCAAATTTTGGATTAGGTATGAGATTTTTAGTTGATTGCTTCAGCACTATTTATTGAAAAGACTGTCATCTTTCCTCCATTGAATTGCTTTTCCACCTTTATCAAAAATCCACTGAGCATGTTTATGTGGGTTAATTTCTAGGTTGTCTAGGCTATTCCTTTGATCTATGTGTCTATCCCTATAACAATACCACACTGTCTTGATTATAGTAGCTATATAGTAGACCTTAATATTGGTAGAGTAATTCCTCCCATTTTATTCTTCATATGTAGCAATTGTATGTGCATATGTATTGCATGCTTTCAATATACATTTTAAGTTTGTTCTTATCTATAAAAAATTGTTAGGATTTTGGTAAAAATTGCATTAACATAAAGGCCAATTTAGGAACAGTTGAAGTCTTTATTATGTTGAGAGACAAACGTGGTATGTCTCTCCATTTATTTATTTATTTTTTTAATATCCTTCCTCAGCATTTTATAATTTTCAGCATAAAGGTCCTGTACATGTTTTGTTAATTTTATACCTAACAATTTAACTTATCTTTGTGGTTATTGTAAATAGTACTGCATGTTTTGATTTGGGTTTTCAATTTTCACTGACATACAGAAATGCAAATTACTGCTCTTTTGTATATGTGTATTAATTTTGTATCATACAAACTTGCTGAAATCATATATTAATTCTAAAATGTTTTTGTATTATGTTAGTTGTAAGGTTTGTTTGTTTGTTTGGTTGATTCTGGGTATGGAGGTTTTATTGTAGATAATTTTTATCAAATCGAGGAAGCTCCACTCTATTCATAGTTTAAGAGATTTTATCATGAGTGCATGTTGGGTTTGCCTTTTTTTTTTCATGTTCTTATTTGCCATCTGTATTTCTTTTTTGGTAAAGTATTTTCCTCAGTTGAAAAGATCATATTTTTTTTTTCTTCTTTGGATGGTTGATATGGAGAATTAATTGATTTTTTAATGTTGAACCAGACTGTATACCTGGGATAAATCCCACTTGGTCAGTATGTACAATTCTGTATAATTATTTTTGTACATTGCTGGATTCAATTTGCTATTATTTTGTTGAGTAACTTTGAATTTATGTTCAGAAGGGCTATTGTTCTGTAGATCTCCTTTTTCAGTACTGTCTTTGTTTAGTTTTGGTATCCATGTAATAATGACTTCATAAAATGAATTAGGAAGTGTTTTTTCATCATGTATTTTCTGGAATAGATTGTACAAAATTGGAGTTAATTTTTCTCTAAATAGTTTTGTGGAATTCTCCAGTGAAACCATCTGTGCCCAAAGATTTCTTTTTTTTTTTTAAGATTTTATTTATTTGACAGAGAGAGACACAGCAAGAGAGGGAACACAAGCAGAGGGTGTAGGAGAGGGAGAAGCTCTTCCCGTGGAGCAGGGAGCCCAATGTGGGGCTTGATCCCAGGACCCTGGGACCATGACCTGAGCCGAAGGCAGATGCTTAATGACTGAGCCACCCAGGCTCCCCAGTTAATGGTTATTAGGACTACTCAGACTGTCTATTTTATTTTGCTTGAGGGTTAATACTTTGTGATTTTCAAGCAGTTGGTCCAATTTCCTCTAAGTTATTGAAATTATGAGTGTAAAATTGTTCATAGTATTCCTTCATTGTCTTTTTTAAAAATATTTATTTATTTATTTTAGAGAAAGAGCATGACTGGGAGGAGGAGCAGAAGGAGAGGGAGAGAATCTCAAGCAGACTCCCCACTGAGCCCAAAACAGTGCTTCATCTTTCAACCCAGGGATCACAACCTAAGCCAAAATTAAGAGTTGTGTGCTCAACCAACTGAGCCATTCATGTGCCCCTCTTTCATTATCTTTTTAATATCTGCAGAAGCTTTAATGATATCCCCTGTCTGATTCTTGATATTGGTAATTTGTGTCTTCTCTCTCTCTTTCTCGTATTTGTCAGTCTTGCTAAAGGTTAATCAAATGTATTGATTTTTTGAAGAACTGATTATTTGTAACTTTGTTTTATTTTCCTGTTTTAATTTTATTGATTTCTGATCCTATTTTTATTATTTCCTTCCTTTTGCTTGCTGTGGATTTATTTTGCTATGTTTTGTTTGTTTCTTGACATAGAATCTTAGATTATTTATCAAAAACATTTCCTGTTTTCCAACATAACCATTTAGTGGTAAAAATTGTTTTGTCAGAACTGCTTTAGAGGCATCCCATGTATATTGATATGTTGAATTTTCATTGTTTTTCAATTCTATGTATTATTTTTACTTCAATGAAACTTTCTCTTTGACCAACAGGTTAATTAGAAGTATATATTTTTTTCATTTCCAACTGTTTGTAGATTTTCTTGTTATTTTTTTAATTTGATACTACAATGGTCACAGAACACACTATATGATTTCAATTATTTTAAATTTGTTGAGTTTCTTTTTTATGGTTCATAATATGGACTATCTTCATGAACAATCTGTGGACAATTGAAAACATTGTGTATTTTGCTGTTGGATGTAGTGTTGTGTATGTGTGTGTGTGTGCGTGTGTATTTGTGTATTTCAAGTAGATTCTACTGGTTAATTATGTTGTTTAAGTATTAATGCTTAAGCAAAAATAAAAACTTTCTACAAAGGAAATAAAAGGACTGATTTTTTTAAAGATTTATTTCTTTATTTTAGAGAGAGAGAGATAGAGTGTGTGTGTGTGTGTGAGCAGGCAGAGGAGCAGAGGGGAACCAGACTGCCCGCAGATTGTGGAGCCTGAGGCAAGGCTTAATCTCTTGATGGAATATCATGGCTTGAGCCAAAAGCAAAGGCTGGATGCTTAACCAACTGAGCCACATAGGCACTCCAAAAAAGACTGATTTTTTTTTAACTCAACAATATATATTAATATGTCTACTGGGTTCAAGCTAATGTAATAAGTACCAGGAAAAATCACTCATTCATCAATTTATTCAACAAACATTTATTAATTAGTTACTAAATGAAGGATTTTATGCTAATCTCAATAGAAAATACAAAGTGTTACAAGACATATTTCTGTCCCTCAAATAGTATAAAATCCATTAAGATTATATGTATAATACAAGCCTATATCTTTTTAAATATTTTATATATCTGTTTGATAGAGAGAGAGAGAACACAAGTAGCCAGAGTGGCAGGCAGAGGGAGAGGGAGAAGCAGGCTCCCCGCTGAGCAGAGAGCCTGATGTGGCTCAATCCCAGGTGGGATCATGACCTGAGCTGAAGACAGACGCTCCACAAGCCTATATCCTAATGATGCAAGCACACCACAAATATTTCTGAAGCTTCAGACAAAAGTACAAAATGGCTGCCCATACACCACATGTCTAAATATTTAAATGATTACAAAATGTTACATAAAATCTTTATTTGCTTTCCTTGATAAGTATACTTTCAAAATGACCTGAAAGACCAAGTATAAATTTAAAATTTGGGGGATCTTCAGAATTCTGCACCAAAACATAGAAATACAGAAAGAGCTATTATACAGAGCCCTGGCCTATGGTCCACTCCCCTTCTTCTATCACACACAGCTTTGTCCCACTCAAAAAAAACCTTGTAGCACACCTAGGAATTCCCAAGCCCTCACTTAATAGTCCATTTTCAACTTGTGCAAGCAGTTGTTCCTTAGACACTTTTGGCCCAATGGTGTGGACAGTAAGAGAACAGGTACAGGCTTAGGACCAGAAGAGGGCTCAGAGAAGTTGGGAAGGGAATACTGGGATCCCAAATAACAAAGTGTTATCTAAAAGATGTTGCAGGAACTTGGTGGGAACTTCCCCTTGGCCACATATGCTCTTTACTCTGTGGGAGTGGAAGAACAGAAGGAGTGCTAGAGTGAGGCCCTTTAATGCACAGGTTCCTCAGCAACGACCATTCTTGCCAGAGTTTAAGAACAATACAACAGTCATGAAGAAATACAGATTGTACAGTTAGATATAACATAGTGCATCCATATGATTTAGTTATTGAAAAGAAAGACAATTTCTACATGTATTGACACAGAAAGATGCCAATGTCACATGGTTAAATAAAATAATGCAATATTTTTATATATTTATTAGAGTGAGCATATATTACATTTGTAATAAAAAATCCAGTGTATTTTTCATAATGTCAAAAAAATATGTATTGATTACCTACAATGTACCATGTACTAGTAGGTGCCAAATAAAGTCTCATCTCATTTTTGCTCACCACAGTCATCCAGTTAAGAAAACTGTTGTTCCAAGAAATAAAATTAGTTGCTCAAAGTTACTCAGCTAGTAAATGGAGAACCAGTTCAACCTCAGGTCTTCTGAATCTAAGTCCATCACTCTTTCTTCAATTTTACCAGAGTTTATTTCAAAATTAAAGAGCAGTGCTGGAAAATTATTCTCTACATATGATTTGGATCTATTTGCTCCTAGTTCTGACCAACTTTCTAGACTGCCCTATGACTTTCTGACCATTAATATACAATTTAGTGATTTATAACCCTAATTATACCACAATTTGGACACTGCTCTGTTTGTGGCTTGTTTGCATGTTTATTTTTATTTTCAGGCTTGTCTGGCAAGATGATATGATCCACAGTTCACTTAATTTGGGGTATCATGTTGTTGTAGTGCAACAGGGAAGTCCCAAGGAATCCTAGGGCACTGAGGTAAGAGTTAGATGAAAGTTCATGACTAAGATGCTAGAAGGCCATTTATTCAATAATGTTCTAGTGACCTGTACTCTGGTGTGAATCAGTGGTAGTGATATTTCACTGCATCACATACATATGCTGACAACCTGAAAGAAAAAGAGACAAAACAGTTCTTTATGATTCAGTAAGGTGTGCGCATACATATCTCATTTCATTCTTACAACTACCCTGCAATATAAATGTGTTAGCTTCACTTTATGGATGAGTAAATTGAAGATCATAGAAGTTAAGTAACTTCAAACATTTTTAAACTTTTTTTTTTTTAAGTGGGCTCCACATTCAATGTGGGGCTTGAACTCATGACCCCGAGATCAAGAGTGACATGTTCCACCAACTGAGCCAGCCAGGCACTGAGAGAAGTTAAGTAACTTTACAACAAAAGGTACCTGTATTAGTCAGGGTTCTCTGAAGAAACACACACAAAAAATGTGCACACACACACACACATTTGGATACATAGGGAAGGGTTACAGTTTGAATTCAAGAACAGTCTGCTGGAAGAATTCGTTTTTGCTTGGGAGAGATCAGGGTTTATTTTGTTAAGGTCTTCAACAAATTGGTTGGGACCCACCCACAATATACAGGGTAATCTGCTTTACTAAAAATCTTTGATTTAAATATTAATCTTATCCAAAAAAACAACACCTTCACAGAAACATCCAGAATAATGTTTGATCAAATATTGGGCACTGTGGCCCAGCCAAGTGGAACACATATCCATTACAGCACCATAATTTAAAATTTACTTTTATGACTTGCTCTCAGAAATGGAAGACTCGGGGCTCCTGGGTGGCTCAGTCGTTAAGCGTCTGCCTTCAGCTCAGGTCATGATCCCAGGGTCCTGGGATTGAGCCCCGCATTGGGCTCCCTGCTCTGCAGGAAGCCTGCTTCTCCCTCTCCCACTCCCTTTGCTTGTGTTTCTGTTCTCGCTATCTCTCTCTCTGTCAAATAAATAACTAAAACCTTAAAAAAAATGGAAGATTCTATTTTATTCTTTTAATGATATTATTATTTGTTCAAATTTCAGAAAGTATATAGATCATTATATAGATCAATGTTCCCATATCTCATGTTTAAAGGATGAACCATCTGAGAGAGAGAATACTGAGAAAGTAAAAATATTCGGCTAATTAACTTCCTTAAGTCACCATGTTAATTGTAAGAAGAGAAAAAGGATTAACCATTTTCTAATTTTAACCTTTCTTTAGAAGGCCATACAAATTACATTTCAGTATCAATTGAATTAAAAAACATAATTGTTTACTAAATCTTATTTAAACATAATTTTAAGAAATGCAGTAATAGATAAGATTAACTTTCTTCATTTCAATGCAAATATTCTCTTAAAAATTTGATCAATGATTTACCAGACACTGAGGCTTGAAAAATACCTATCAGTTTTGTTCTTTTTAATAAGAAGAGCAAAAAGGTAATTGTTAGCCATTTGGATAACTCAAAAATTACCTGCAAGTGCTACTTTTCTTACACTGTACTAAGAATAGTCTACAATGTGCTTTATTTAGTCATAATAGACTCTGACGGGGCATATAAGTGCTTAGTGTACAGCCATAGAGAGAAATTATTTGTCAAATCTGTTCTAAAATTAAAACTAAAATCATGTCTACAGAGAAAGCTTGAATCAAGTAGGGGTGATTTGTTTTGGCAAACTGTAGGAAGCACTATAATACAATGTCTTATAAGAACAGCTTGAAATGAGTAAATAATGTCAAGGTGGATCCATTTATTTGGACTATTATAATTAACCAAGTCAATTATTTCATAATCTAGTTGTACCTTTATCAGCAGCTACCAAAGCAATCATGTGCAGAATTCTGTGTCGACCTTTGTATAGTTATACCTACATAATATAAATTGAAGAACAAACTGATTACTATCTTTTATTTAAACATATGAGATTGTAGGGTGCCTGGGTGGCTCAGTCTGTTAAGTGGCTGCTTTTGGCTCAGCTCATGATCCCAGGGTCCTGGGATTGAGCCCCACATTGGGCTCCTTGCTCAATGGGGAACCTGCTTCTCCCCTGCCTGCCACTAACCCTTCTTGTGCTTTCTCTCTCCCTTTCTCCCTCTCTGTGTCAAATAAATAAAAAATCTTTAAAAAATAAATAAATATATGAGATTATGTTAATTTTCTGCTGTCCCCAGAAAACCTATTAAAATGGCAAAAATAGGACTTTTTAAGAGGATACATTCACAACCATAAAAGTAATAAGAAAGGAAATGACAGTAAATAAGAGATGTCCACACATTTGAAGAGGATATAAAGTGAACATGAGTGGTGATGACTGAAGAGATAGAACTCTAAGATCTAAGAGTTTTCAGAGGGAAATGTTAACCAGAACCCAATAAATTAGGGTTACAAAATTCCAGAAAATCCAAAATATGGAGTCATCAGTTACTTCAGAAGCCAGGGTGAGGCAGAGGTCAAACAGGACGAATGCCTGAAATCTGCCTATGAGGACATTAGACTTTCAGGCATCCTTCCTCACTCTTGAAGCAACAGAATCACAGAGGCTGTGAAGTTAGGGCACTAGAACAGACACAGTGGAAGAGAGGTGAAAGGTACTGTACTGAAACATGCAATTCCATGAAAGTCAACATATTAAATGATAAAATGGCAATTCTCTGTTTGATTCCCAGGACACTGACTGTCAGGATTACAGTTTCAAAAGTAGAATATTAAAGATTCCTCTCTGAAGAAACTGAACCTTTGAAAGGCTGTTTGGAGGTCTCTGGTAAAATGACCAGGTTTGTACTAAATTTCACTATGGTAAGGCCTACCAATACACAGTTTCTGCTCAAGTACACAGAACTTTTAATTAAATTTTTGGTCATCAGTCTCAACTATAAATGGATACCCAAGGTTCATAGTATATTTGAAGAAACAACAACAAAAAAGTTTCAACATGAAAAATCAAGACTCAAAGAAGAGAAGACTGAAAAATTTGAGGAAATAGAAAATCAAAAGATCTCACCCCACCAAAAAGCCCCTAAAATTAAAATATCTTTAAAGAACTAAGAAAGTGTCATATAAAAATCATCAACAAAATAAAAATAAACATTTTTTAAAAGACCATGTATCCACAAATAACTAAGAGAAGATCTTACAATATTCAGTGTTGCAGAAGATGTGGATCAACAAGTATGCCACATATGCTGTTGTTGGGATTGTAAAATGGATTGGTCACTTTGGAAAAACTAATATCTTATAAATAAAATACTCATATGCCATATGAGCTTAGCATTTTCATTCTTTATTATAGACTTAAGAGAAACTCATATATGTTCAGCACAGGATATGTAAAGATCATTCAAAGCATAAGATTGTTTATCATCTCAAAACTACTGAAATAATGTGATTACCCATCAATACTAGTATGGTAAATAAATTATGGTTTATTCACACAAGGGAATATTATATAGTAGTCCAGAGAAAAAATGAGCTCCTTGCATCAATATGCATAAATATTAGCAATAAAATATCAATAACAAAAATTTGCAAGCCTAAAAAGATTACATAATAGTACCATATGCTTTTTCTAAAGGTAAAAACAATGAAAACTATATATATATATATATATATATATATATATATATATATATATATAT
>NW_023270513.1:24231034-24335231 GCF_011800145.1 Mirounga leonina
TATATATATATATATATATATATATATATATATATATATATATATATGGTTTACATATATATTTACTATATACTACATGTTCTGTGTGTGTGTGTGCATTGAGTGCTTGTCTTGAAGGGCTATAGTAAGGACAAAGTTAATATAAGTAAAATGTTTATAATGAAACTTGGTAATATATTAGTATTCTATTTTTAATAGTTTTTGTGAATTTGAGAATAGTTAAATATAAAACTAAGCCAAAAAATAGAGGTAATTCTTAACTTTGACTATATATATGGGGGAGATGTTCTATGAGAAAGGAAGTGAAATCATTAGGTACCACTTATCTCAGTGTGAAAAGCATTTGCATAGTCATAATAATATGTACATTTTGAATATAGTTTTGGTCCCAGGTTTTGATATATCTACATTAGTACAATGAGGAAAGAGGCAGTATGTGTGACATAGGGAAGTTGTATGAGAAAGTTAACTACACATTGTTCATGGTACAAATTCAGTTATGTTTAACATTAATAAATCAATCAATGGCAATGAAAACATTATTTGGTATATGGAAGCAAATAACAAAACAACAACAAAAAACATCCTACGAAGTTGAAAGTTGTTGCCTTGGGGAGTTGAGAACCAGGAGTGGGGAGAGGTGGGGATGGAGATTGTCATTTTTCATTATAAACCTTATTATTTAAATGACCATGCAATTTATCATCACAAAGAGACATTGTAGAAAATAAAATGAAGTGCTTTCAACAATTAGACTAGGGTAAGTTATGTAAACTAGAATTGTCCCAGGCAAACTGGGATGTATGGTCACCCTACCATCTGACTCTCAAAATTTGGTGCATATATTGGTTTCATACAGAGAAAAAAAGTGAAAATATGGAAGTAACTACCAAGTTAATTGAATATATTGGTGTTTTTATTTTGTTTTGTTTTTACTCAGTTATCCAATTTGGCTGTCTAAAGGTACCAGCTTATTTGTTTAAGAGCTGGACATTCAGGTTCACTTTTGGGTAAATGTAGATGCTGTCTGAAAAAGGAGAATATATAGACTGACAATTTTTTTCTGATCCCTTGTGCACAAAATTAAATTAGCTACTGAAGCTACTGAAAAAAAAATCGGTAAAGTTCTACGGTTACATCAGTAAGATGACAGAATAGGAAGTCCCATGTCTTGTTTTTCCATGGATACACTGATTTAATAACAATATATAGGCAGAAATGACCTCATGAGAATTCTTGACTTAAGAGGTGGCAATATCCCAGGTAAGCACAAAGCTGGGAACAGCTGCATTGAAATAGGTAAGAACAATTTCACTTTACCTGCATAAGGCCCTTCTTCAAACTGGCATAGATAACCAGCAAAAGAGAACACCCTGGCTAGTGAATTCTGCCTGGAAGAGGGAAAGAAAGAAGATAGAAGAGAGGAGTGTGCATCCAATATTCCAGCTTTTTGGGAAGACACTCAAAGGACTGGTTTCTGTCTTGCCTCATTCAAAGCACTGATGGAACCAGTATGCTTTTGGTGTCTGGGGGACACTGAGAACAAGGAAGAGTGGGTGGCTTACTGCTGTTCCAGAGGATGCATAATACATCAGATAGAGGCCAATAGAACTTGACAGTCTCTCAGAAAGAAAGAAAACAGTGGAATATGCATTCAGTGTTCTGGCTTTTCAGGGGACTACCTGAAAGAATGAAGTACAGACAGAATCCAATATATTCTAGAAGCCTGGGGTCTGCTGGGAACACGACAGCTGGATGGTTTGTGGCAGCCCCAGATAATCAACAGTACCTCAGACAGGAAAAAAAAAAAAAAAAGGAACAAGAGATCACAAGCTTTAGGAAAAGAAACTAGCAATATTCTTTATTAAGGAATTTCATGCACAGACCATTCTCCCCCCCAAAAAAGGTACAGAGGCCCCAAGAAAATCTAGCCAGACTGATTGGAGAGGGTCTTTCCCTGTACAAGTCAGTTGGTAAAAACTAGGAGAGGGGACAAACTTTTCAAATGTGTAAATCCCCACAAAAAGTTATGAGAAACAAAAAGAAACAGGGAAACATGGCTCGAAGAAACAAAATAAACCCACAGAAACTGACAATAAAGGAATGGAGGCATATGAATTACCTGATAATTAATACAGAATAAGTGTCATAAAAATGCTCAGTAAACTCAGGAAAACAGTACATGAATAAAATGAGAATATCAACAAGGAGACAGAAAATATGTTTTGTTTTAAAATTTTGAGCTGAAGAATATAATGGCTGAGTTGAAAAACTCACCAGAGGGTTTAACATCAGACTTGATCAAGCAGAAGAAAGAATAAGTGAACTCAAAGACACATGATTCTGAATTATGCAGTCAGAGGGACAAAAAGGTAAAAGAATGAAAAAACATGAAGAAAGCCTAAGGAACTTAATAAAACACAATAAAGCAAAACAACATATGTATTATGGGAGAGCAAGAAGGAGAAGAGAGCAAAAGGGGAAGAAAGTTGATCTGTAGAAATAACAGAGAAAAACTTTCCAAGTCTGGGAAAGGAAATGGACTTCTAAATTTAAAAAGTATGTGCTGAAAGCTGATTCAAATCTGCAGGATTCACTGGTGAATTCTACCAAACATGTAAAGAATTACTCCAAACCTTCTCAAACAGTTCCAAAAATTGAAGAGCAGAGAACACTTCCAAACTCATTGTATGAGGCCAGCTTTATGCTGATATCAAAGCCAGACAAAATCAGTACAAAACAAGAAATCCACAGGTCATAATACTTGATGAACATAGATGCAAAAATACTCAATAAAATGATAGCAAATTGAATTCTGTAGCACATTAAAAGGATCATACACCATGGCTAAGTGAGATTTATGCCTAGGATGTAAGTATGGTTCAATATATGAAATCATTCAATGCAACAATATACTACATAAACAGATACAAAACAAAAATCACATAAATGTCTCAATAGAAGCAAAAAGCATTTGAAAAATTCAATACTCTTTCACGACAAAAATGTTCAACAAACTAAGAGTAGAAGGAAAATATCTCAATATAATAAAGGCCATATATGAAAAGCTG
The DNA here is from genome assembly GCF_011800145.1 of Mirounga leonina. Lineage (NCBI taxonomy): Eukaryota > Metazoa > Chordata > Mammalia > Carnivora > Phocidae > Mirounga > Mirounga leonina. The sequence goes on from NW_023270513.1 coordinate 24,234,106, forward strand.
ATATGTAACATTTTACTCAATAGAGAAAAACTGAAAACTTTTCCTCCAAGATCAGGAACAAGAAAAGGATGCCTACTGTTATCCTTTCTATTAAACATAGTCCTGGAAGTCCTAACTGAAGCAATTAGGTGAGATAAGAAAGGATATCCAAATCAAAATGGAAGAAGAACAATTATCTCTATTTAAAGATAACATGATCTTATATGTAGAAAACCCTGAAGATTCCACAAAAGAAAAAAAAAATGTTACAGGTAATAAATAAATTCAATGAAGTTGCAGGATAAAAAAATCAATATATAGGGGTGCCTGGTTGGCTCAGTCATTAAGCATCTGCCCTCGGCTCAAGTCATGATCCCAGGGTCCTGGGATCAAGCCCTGCATTGAGCTCCCTGCTCAGCAGGAAGCCTGCTTCTCCTTCTCCCACTCCCCTGGCTTGTGTTCCCTCTCTCCCTGTGTGTCTCTCTCTGTCAAATAAATAAAGTCTTTAAAAAAAATCAATATATAAAATTCACTTGTGTTCCTATTCACTAACAACAATATAAAAAGGAAGTTAACAAACAACCTCATTTATAACAACATCAAAAAGGAAAAAAAAAAATAAACTTAACCAAGGAGGTGAAAGACTTGTGCAATGAAAACTACCAAAGATGGAAGAAAGAAATTAGAAAAGACAAAAATAAATGGAAATATACCCTAGGTTAATGGATTGGAAGAATTAATATTGATAAAATGTTCATATTACCATAAGTAATTTACAGAGTTAATGCAATTTCTATCAAAACCCTAATTGCATTTTTTTTGAAAAATACAAAAAACAATCCTAACATACTATGGAGTCACCTTGAATGACCAAAACAATCTTGAGAAAGAACGAAACTGGAAGTATCACACTTCTTGATTTAAAAACATATTACAAAAACTACAGTAATCAAAATAGTATTGTACTGGTATAAATACAGACATATAGATCAATAGAAGAGAGCAAAAAAATAAATCCCACATTTAGTCAAATGGTTTTTGACAAGGATGCCAGGAGTACACAATGGGGAAAGGATAGTCTCTTCAATAAAGGTGCTGGGAAAACCACATGCAAAAAAAATGAAATTAAATACATATCATATACCAGACACAAAAATCAATTCAAAATGGACTAAAGACTTAAACACAAAACCTGTAATTAGACAACTACTAGAACGTAACACAGGGAGAAAGTTCACTGGTCTATGCAATGATATCTTAGGATAGACATCAAAAGCATAGGCAACAAAAGCAAAAACTACATCAAAGTAAAAAGCTTCTGTGCAGCAAAAGAAAAAAAAAAAACAGTTAAAAGGTAATCTACAGAATGGGGTAAAATATTTGCAACCTGTATATGTGATAGAGGGTTAATATTCAAAATATATAAGAAACTGCTATAACTCAATAACAAAAATCAAATAACCAAATTAAAAAAATGGTCAAAAGACTTTAATAGATATTTTTCCAAAGAAGACATAAAAATGGCCAAGAGGTATATTTTAAAAAGCTCAATATCACTCATCATCTCAAAAATGTGAATAAAACCCACAATGAGGTGTGATCTCGCACCTATTACCATGGCCACTATCGAAGAAGAAGGAGATGGAGAAGAGGGAAAAAAAAAATGAAAGAAAAAAAAAGAAAATAAGAATTTGCAAGTAGAGAAATTGAAACTTTTGTGAATTGTTGGTGGGAATGCAAAATGGTGCAACCTAGAAAACAGTATGGAAGTTGCCCAAAAATCAAAGATCAAACTATCATATGATCCAGTAATCCCGCTTCTGGGTACTTATCCAAAAGAACTGAAACCAGGATTTCAAAGAGACATTTGCAATCTGGTGTTTATTGCAACATTAGTCACAATAGCTAAGAGGTGGAAAAAATCTAAATGTCAAAAGACAGGAAAAGATGGCAGAGGAGTAGGGGACCCTATTCCAACTGGTCCCTGGAATTGAGCTGGATATCTACCAGACCACTGTGAACACCCACAAAATCAGCCTGAGATGTAAGAAGATAGATCTGGATCTCTACAAACAGAATATCCCAAGCGGTTGGTTTCAAGGTATGAAGCAGGAAGCTGTGATTCTGCAGGGAGATAGTGGAGGATAAACAGAAGGGGGAGGGAGATATGGTGATCCTACAACACCGGTGAGCGATAGCCTCCCACGATGGGGACAGGGCACAGACTCATAAACAGTTCCAAAAATTGAAGAGCAGAGAACACTTCCAAACTCATTGTATGAGGCCAGCTTTATGCTGATATCAAAGCCAGACAAAATCAGTACAAAACAAGAAATCCACAGGTCATAATACTTGATGAACATAGATGCAAAATATATCTAGAATATATAGACTGACAACTTTTCCTCCAGGAAAAGGCCACACTATCTCCATTTCTGTCTGTGCTGCTATAAACTGCAGCGTCCTGGGTTGTGTGCCCCTCTGCAGCACTCCCAGTCCTGGAAGTCCTAACTGAAGCAATTAGGTGAGATAAGAAAGGACTTTAGGGGGTGGAGAGAGAGAGAGGACTAGAAGATGTATTTGAGCAAATCATAGCTGAGAACTTCCCTAATCTGGGGAATGAAACAAACATTCATGTTCTAGAAGCAGAGAGGACCCCTCACAAGATCAAGGAAAACAGGCCAACACCCCAGCATGTAATAGTAAAACTCGCAAATCTTAGAACCAAGGAGACCATCTTAAGGGCAATTAAGGGGAAGAGATTCCTTACGTAAAAAGGGAGGAACATCAGAATAAGTCAGACCTATCCATAGAGACCTGGCAGGCCACAAAGGCCTGGCAAGACATAATCAGGGTACTAAATGAGAAGAACATGAAGCCAAGAATACTTTATCCAGCAAGTCTGTCATTTAGAATGGATGGAGAGGTGCAGAGCTTCCACGACAGGCAGAAACTGAAAGAATATGTGACCACTAAGCTGGCCCTGCAAGAAATATTAAGGGGGGTTCTATAAAAGGAGAAAGACCCCAAGAGTGATCTACAACAGAAATTTACAGGGACAATCTATAAAAACAATGTCTTCACAGGCAACATGATGACAATAAATTCATATCTTTCAATAATCACTCTCAACATGAATGGCCTAAATGCTGCCATAAAATGACACAAGGTTGCAGATTGGATAAAAGGACAGGACCCATCCATATGCTGTCTACAAGAGACTCATTTTGAACCTAAAGATACATCCAGACTGAAAGTGAAGGGATGGAGATCCATCTTCCATGCCAGCAGACCAAAAGAGAAAGTTGGGGTAGCAATTCTTACAACAGACAAATTAGATTTTGAGCTAAAGACTGTAGTTAGAGACAGAGAAGGACACTATATCATTCTTAAAGGGTCTATCCAACAAGAAGATCTAACAATTGTAAATATCTACACCCCTAAAATGGGAGCAGCCATCTACATAAGCCAACTGTTAACCAAAATAGTCTTATTGATAACAATACATTAATTGTAACAGAGCTCAATACTCCATTCTCAGCAATAGATAGAACATCTAAGCAGAAAATAAAAAAAAAAAAAAGAAACAAGAGCTTTGAAAGACACACTGGACCAGATGGACCTCATAGATATATACAGAACATTCCACCCTAAAACAACAGAATACTCCTTCTTCTCAAGCGCACACGGAACTTTCTCCAGAATAGACCACATACTGGGTCACAAATCAGTTCTCAAGTGATACCAAAAGATTCAGATTATTCCCTACATATTCTCAGACCATAATGCTTTAAAACTGGAACTCAATCACTAGAAAAAAATTGGAAGAAATTCGAACACTTGGAAGCTAAAGACCACTGTGCTCAAGAATGTTTGGGTGAACCAAGAAATCAAAGAAGAACTTAAACAATTCATGGAAACCAATGAGAATGAAAACACATAAGTCCAAAATGTATGGGATACTGCAAAGGTGGTCCTAAAGGGGAAATACATAACCATCCAAGTCTCACTCAAAAAAAACAGAAAAATCCTGAATTCACCAACTAACTTTACACCTTAAAGAACTAGAGAAAAAGCAACAAACAATGCCTAAGCCATGCATTAGAAGAGAAATAATGAAGATTAGAGCAGAGATCAATGAATTAGAAACCAGAAACACAGTAGATCAGATCAACAAAACTAGAAGCTGGTTCTTTGAAAGAATAAGATCTATAAACCACTGGCCAGATTTATCCACAAGAAAAGAGAAAGGACCCAAATTAATAAAATGATGAATGAAAGGGGAGAGATCATGACTAACACCAAGGAAATAGAAACGATTATTAGAAATTATTTTTTTAAGATTTTATTTATTTATTTGAGAGAGAAAGAATGAGAGAGAGAGCATGAGAGGGAAGAGGATCAGAGGGAGAAGCAGACTCCCTGCTGAGCAGGGAGCCCGATGTGGGACTCGATCCTGGGACTCCAGGATCATGACCTGAGCTGAAGGCAGTCGCTTAACCAGCTGAGCCACCCAGGCACCCCAAATTATTAGAAAATAGTATCAGCAACTATATGCCAATAAACTGAGCAACCTGGAAGAAATGGATGCCTTCCTAGAAACCCATAAAATCCTAAGACTGAAACAGGAAGAAACTGACAACCTGCATAGGCCAATAACCAGTAACGAGATTGAAGCAGTGATCAAAAACCTCCCAAAAAACAAGACGCTAGGACTGGATGGATTCCCTGGGGAATTCTACCTCACATTCAAAGAAGAAATAATACCTATTCTCCTGAAGCTGTTTCAAGAAATAGAAACAGAAGAAAAGCTTCCAGGCTCATTCTATGTGACCAGCATTACCTTAATCCCCAAACCAGGCAAAGACCCCATCAAAAAGGAGAATTTCAGACCAATATCCCTGATGAACATGGATTCGAAAATCCTCAATAGGATCCAACAATACATTAAAAGGATCATCCACCATGACCAAGTGGGATTTATCACTGGGATGCAAGGGTGGTTCAACACTCTCAAATCAATCAGTGTGATAGAACACATTAATAAGAGGAGAGAGAAGAATCATATGGTTCTCTCAATTGATGCAGAAAAAGCATTTGACAAACTACTGCATCCTTTCCTGATTAAAACTCTTCAGAGTATAGGGATAGAGGGAACATTCCTCAAGTTCATAAAATCCAACTATGAAAAACCCACAGTGAATATCATCCTCAATGGGGAAAAGATGAGAGCCTTTCCCTTAAGATCAGGAACACGACAAGGTTGCCCACTCTTGCCACTATTGTTCAACATAGTACTAGAAGTCCTAGCAACAGCAATCAGACAACAAAAAGAAATAAAAGTATTCAATTGTCAAAGAAGAAGTCAAACTCTGTCTTTTCACAGATGACATGATACTTTATGTGGAAAACCCAAAAGACTCCACTCCCAAATTACTAGAACTCATACAACAATTCAGTAATGTGGCAGGCTACAAAATCAATGCACAGAAATCAGTTGCTTTCTTATACACTAACAATGCAACTGTAGAAAGAGAAATTAGAGAAATGATTCCATTTACAATAGCACCAAAAACCATAAGATAACCTTGGAATAAACCTAACCAAAGAGGTAAAGGATCTATACTCTAGGAACTACAGAACACTCATGAAAGGAATTGAAGAAGACACAAAAAGATGGAAAAACATTCCATGCTCATGGATTGGAAGAATAAACACTGTTAAAATGTCTATGCTACCCAGAGCAATCTAAACCTTCAATGCCATCCCGATCAAAATTCCAATGACTTTTTTCAAAGTGCTAGAACAAACAATCCTAAAATTTGTATGGAATCAGAAAAGACTCTGAATCACCAAGGAAATGTTGAAAAAGAAAAACAAAGCTGGGGGCATCATGTTGCCCGATACCAACCTATATTACAAAGCAGTGATCACCAAGACAGCATGGTACTGGCACAAAAGCAGACATATAGAGCAATGGAACAGAATAGAGAATCCAGATATGGACCCTCAGCTCTATGGTCAAATAATCTTCGACAAAGCAGGAAAAAATTTGCCGTGGAAAATAGACAGTCTCTTCAAAAATGGTGCTGGGAAAATTGGACAGCTATATACAGAAGAATGAAATTCGACCATTCTCTAACACCACAAAGATAAAGTCAAAAAATAGATTTTATATATTATATAATTTTATATATTACATTTCATACATTATAAATATAATTTATATATAACATATATATTCTATAATATAATTATAATTTTACATGAAATTTATATATTTTATGTACATATATAATATTATATTTTTGATTATTGAAATGCTTGGAAACAATGGCTATCCCTGTAGCAATGGTCTTGAAATACCATTCTTTGTGAAAATAAAACAAGCCATTTTAGAGAAATGGCTGATTTCATTTCTCTACAGAGAAAAGATCTGAGGTGGGAAAGGTACATGATAAACTTATAACATGTGATTATATTAGATATCAAAGAAGCTAAAAAGAACTACTTTCCTCTCAAATTGAAGTCAGGAACAAAATTAAAGAGGCTCCCAGTGGGCAGAGATGGATAGATTTAAGCTTCAGTAGGAATAATAATTAAAATGGAATGAAACCCATCAAATATGTTTAAAGTTACAATAATATATATTAATTAGTAACCTAAATAGGATGACAGTTAGTAAATTTTGTTTTCTGGTAAATAAAAAAAAAAAAAAAAAAAGGATGCCTAGGTGGTGCAGTCAGTTAAGCATCAGACTCTTGGTTGGCTCAGGTCATGATCTAGGGGTTCTGGGATAGAGCCCTGCATCAGGCTTTGTTCTCAGTGCAGAGTCTGTTTGAGATTCTTTCTCCCTCTCCCTCTGCCCCTCCCACTCGTGCTCTCTTTCTCTCTAAATTAAATAAATAAATCTTTAAAAAAAAGAAATAAAAAAAAAAAACACAAGGATTTATCCTACCTTTCCCATATAATTTTTACTATTGGGTAACCCATTAGTATATCTGGAAAAGTGTCAGTTTATGAAAGCATTCTAATTATAACAGAAATGATGGATTAAAATATCACTATATTCCAAATGCAATCAATTAATAAATGCAGGCATTGAGCATTAAGTGCTCTTAACAACAATAAGAGAGATAGCCAGACCCCATGTGTCTCCTGAGAAAAGGATACAACATGATCTTAGTTTGCCAATGGGATCAGACTTGAGTTTATCAAACTTTGGATCCAGTTGCCAACTTGTAGGAAATATAAAGGAGAGAGGAATATATTAAACAACACCATAAGAACACAATCAGCAAAATCCAAACTGGGAAACTATAGGTAAAATTGCCCAAGTTTATAACAGATAAATCACAAGAGAACATTTTTTTTTAAATGGAGAAATTTTAGATTAAAAAAGACCTAAAGGGCATATCAATTGAAAAAAAAAATGAGAATGACTAAACTATGATATCTAGGGATTCACATTTGTGTTATAAAACTACAAAGAAGTGTGAGGAATCATTTTACTTTTGTGGTTACTTGGGGGATATGGAGGTGTGATTAAGATGGGATACAAGGGGTGGGTTTTTGAGTGGCTAATGAAATTCTGGTTTTGGATAGATGGTAGTTACAAGGGTGTTTGTCTTATTTTATTGAGCTACATTTGTGTGTGTGTGTGTGTTGTATTTCTGTTTTATTTTACAGTGAAAATATTACTTCAAAAATGATGGCAGTCTACGTGAATGAAAGCTGAAAATATGATCAAACTGAGGTATCTGGAAATAAATTTGACATAGCAAACAATCTCAAAACAAAAGTGAAGTAGCAAACTCTAGGGCCAAAGGAAGAGTTTTGATGGGACAGGGCACATTATTGGATTCCCACGAAAAAGCCTGAAACAGAGACACAGACAAATTTATTGGAGTGTGCTCTTGGGATCTCCACCCAACAAAGGGAAGGGTAGAAAGAAAAATTGGGAAGGAGTAGTTGGGCTGTGATACAGTCTCAGGGAAGTTCTTAGCTGACCCCGTGGGAATTTAAAAATTAAATGTGGCTCTCCAAAGTTGTGGTAGGTTGGACAAAGGGACCAGAATTTTTTATTCCTCCCCACTGGATGATAAGCTTCTCTGGGGTGGTCAGCCAAGGCAATTCTGAAGAGAGCTGAAAGCTGAGAGACATCTGCTCACAGCATTCCCAGAAGCTGGAGGAATAAGTTCTTTTTTTTTTAAGATTTTATTTATTTGACAGAGAGAGAATGAGAGAGCACAAGCAGGGGGAGCAACAGAAGGAGAGGGAGAAGCAGGCTCCCTGCTGAGCTGGGATCCCGTTGCAGGGCTTAATCCCAGGACCCTGGGATCATGACCTGAGCTGAGGGCAGACGCTTAACTTACTGAACCACCCAGGCACCCTGGAATAAGTTCTTCAATTACAAAAGGGATCTGGGTGGTGCAGCACTGCATCTTCTACAGTGATTATTTCCTGCCTCTGTGTTTCCTTTCCTGTTCCCTTCCATATGTATCTCTTAATTATTCTATTCATATTATAAACACAAGGTTGTAAGTCTCAGCATACTTGTGATTTGGAGAAATCTTGTTCCCATTTCACACATAGTAGAAAATGGTTCAGAAAAGTTAACAGTTATAGTCACCCTGGGTTGTGGGCCACCTTTGAACCAAGCATGTTACCTTCATTATTTTATTTGATAATCTCAGTAACCTTATGAGTTAAGCACACTTCATTTTCTCATTTTACAGATGAGGTAGATGAAGGTCATAAAAGTTAAATGATTTGCCCAGCTAATCAGTGGTGGAGCCAGAATTCTAACTAGATCTGTATGAATCCAGCACTCTACTTTCAACCAATATAGTTATGCACCTCTGTAGAAATCATCTAGACTCACAAAATAAGGAAAAGGATGATCCAGGAATTTAACTCTGAATCTCATCTCCAAGGTGTTCAATCCCTCTTCCATAACTTCTCCAGGGTCTTGTTCCCTCAAAAAAGGCTTTATTGAGGGTATTAATGATTATCCCGCTTAGCTAGCAAAGAAGGATTTTCAATCACTTAACCCAAAGAAGCCACAAAGGTAACATTGTATGTAAACTGTTGAGTTAATGGGGACAAATGTTTGGGGAAATGGATGCCTTTTGGGCGTCTCAGATGCCACCAAGCACACCCTACCAATTCTTCCTATGTGGGGGTCAACTCTACAGACCAAAGAATAATTAAGGGGATAAAAGTCATAATTAATAACAACAAATTAAAGAAGATCAAAAATCTTTAGTCTGGATGACATGAAGATCAAAGGTGAATTTTTCTAAAGTAAGAAAAAGTTTGCATTGTGTAGAAATGATGAGACATCACATGTCTCAGAGCATTAGAAGTAAAAGGTGACTTTTTGAAGATTTGAAGAGGTCAATTTTGGGCAAATAGGAAGGAAACATCACTCTAAACTGCAGGTAGCTAACCACTGAAGCTCATTCACCTTAAAAAGCAATATAAACTGTCATAAATTGGTTCAAGATGGTTTTAGTCAATATATGGATGAGAAATTCAGAATAAGAGAAGTGAGTGATGGCCCTGAGTATAGATTGTGGAGTAAAACCCTATCCTTCCTCATTATCTCAAAGGAGAGCTTTGGGATATCTTTCTGAAATGCAGCTCTGGGCTATGTGGACTATGAACCTGATTCATGCTACTTGCAGGCTTCCTTTATCTTCCCTGAAACTACCAACTCTTGTGCCTCTGTACCATTGCTTAGAATATTCTTCCCTCTACTTTTGTGAAGCTGGATCCTTCTCATTCTTTACATCTCAGCTTACAAGTTACCTCCAGGGACACCTAGGTGGCTCAGTAGTTAAGCGTCTGCCTTCAGCTCAGGTCATGATCCCAGGGTGCTGGGAACGAGCCCCACACTGGGAACGAGCCCCGCACTGGGATCAAACCCGGCACTGGGATCGGGCTCCCTGTTCAGTGGGAAGCCTGCTTCTCCCTCTCCCACGCCCCTGCTTGTGTTCCCTCTATTGCTGACTCTCTCTCTCTGTCAAATAAATAAATAGAATCTTAAAAAAAAAAGTTACCTCCAGCTCCTACTTCAAGCCCTGTCATTATCACAATCAGTAATCATTTTGTATATTAATGTTTACTTGTTTATTACCTGTTTCCACAACTAGAAGGTAAACCTTATAAAGACAGGGCACTTAGAAAGTTTTGTTCACAACAATAGTTCCAGCATCTAACCTAGTGCCTGTTATAAACACATATAATTGTGGAATGAATGAATTAGTAAATAAAAGATTTAAGAATCTAATTTTGAGCAAAGTGAAAATTCTTCCCCCTAAAATAAGGTGCCATCAGTTGGTATATTTTTCTTATTTTTATTTTTTTATCCAATATATTTTTGAGACTCTTTTTTGTACTTTTTCTGATAAGCTTCTAAAAAATTATTTAATATACTAGCATGGACACAAACACACACACACAAGAAAAATAAAAAAAAAAAATCTTACCTCTTCCATTCCTATGGAAAGTTTTGATGGGATTGGACAAATATGCATGCATTAAGTATGCATATCTGGTCTTCAGTGCTTTGTTCATCATTTTTCCTGGAACACTTATTCAAATAAGCCTGACACTAGCAGCATCCAAGGCCCATCTAGCTGCTCAAGGACTTACATACACAGCATGTTACTGCAGAGCATGCTGTACTTTGTGGCAGCCTCTTTAAAGTGCAATACCTGAAATTCTAGGAAATCTGCTTCCCCTGAAGAATCCTCCCTGAATTGGAATAGAGACCCATTACTATGATTGCAAGAATGCATGCATCATCTGGTAGCAAAAGAGGGCTTTGTAAAGTGATATAGTCCCTTCAATTCACAGCAAGTAACTAACTAAAAAGCTAAGTGAGTAAATAAAATAGATATATGAAGCAGAGTAAAGATGATTCTAGTACTTTGGAATTAAGTCCAGAGATCTAAATGTCTGTGACTTGTAAAATTTGGAGATTTTGAAGTGAAGTCCAATATGCTATTCTCCTTAGGATGAAACAGCTCTAATTATTTATAAAAAGTAACATTGCAGTTCCTCCTGGGTACTGCTCACTATAGACAACTCATAGTTTTCCAACTCATCAGCAGTGTCATTTTAGGGTTAATGTTGATATAGACATGAATATTGAGGAAGAAATGGCCTCAGAGGGATCTCCTTGTTTAATTTCTTAAGTAACAAATGGCCAGCTTGTGGGTTCCTTTGTTCTGTAGATTCTACAGTTCTGCAATATACTAAGAGGTATCTTAGCTCCTTAATGGAGTGCAGCCAGTGTGCAGCAGTGAACCCAGGGCCCATCAGGATATTTTAGGCCCTGCTGTTGTGGTATTAGCAACTGATAATGTAAAAATGGATCATTAAGAGTCACTTGGAAAAAAAATGCAATTCATTAGCAACCTTCTTGGGAAAGGAAGGATAGCACCAATCTGCTGAAGTCCAACCACTTCAGAAAAGACATTAGAAAAAGTTTGATGATGGAATAGAGGAGAACAGGATATGGAAAAGGGAGTTCATTTCTGTAAAATATCTATGCTTTATGATCTCTGCTTCTTGTACTATGCATCACATATTTTTATTTCAAATATTTTATGCCCTTGAACCCAAATTCTTAAGTCTATAACAAATTGGAATATAATTTTTCATAAATTCAAGAATCAGTACATTGTTAGTAGATCATCGTTTAGTAAAAGTACTGGGAAATGTAGGCAACTATCCTCCAAATATGAGAATTACAGGGACACCTGCCAACATTGGACCAAATAGATGAGAATGCATGGGAAATTTCTGCCAACACTTTTGTTTTGTTGATACTCAGCTCTGCTACCCCTTTCAGAGAATCACTTCAAGTCTCACAGAAAGGCAGGAGGCAAGCAAGCAAGGACTTGGGAGAGTAATAAAATAAACCCAGTAAGCATCAGGGTTTCAATAAGAGTCCACTGTTAAAAATAACTTTTTAAAATTAAACCCCAGTTAATTCCTCTTCCAATTGAAATTTAAGGGTGAGAAAATATTTAATTTTCTTTATCCCTCAATAAACCATATTCTATAGAGCATGAATAAAAAAATAATCAACATGTCATGTAGTAAATACCCATGCCACTGATGAGACTGGTCAGAAGGTTTTGATCTTTCTAGTAAGAACTCTTAAGTATGAGGACTGGTCTAGTGTGGTGCAGTGTTTGAGTTTGAACCTATTCCAGAATGTTACTAATATGTTAAAGGCCACTAGAGCAATACTGTAACACTGGAGACATAATTTTTCTAAATCACTCTCAAATGACTCCTTGATACATGCAAATCAAACAACACAACAAAATGAGAGCAGCATAAACTGCTTCAGCCATCTATAAGCATCAACCTCCATCTTTTTGAAAAGCTTCATATGTATAAAACTAAGTTTAGAAATTTGGTGAAATCATTTTTATTTATTTATTTTTAAAGATTTTATTTATTCATTTGAGACACAGAGATACAGAGACAGAGAGAGAGTGTGAGCAAGGGAGAGAGGCAGAGGGAAAGGGATAAGCAGACTCCTCGCTGAGCCAGGAGCCTGATACGGGGCTTGATCCCAGGACCCTGGGATCACAACCTGAGCTGAAGGCAGACACCTAACCATCGAAGCCACCCAGGCACCCCAAAATCATTTTTATACTTACCCCAGTGCCAGATAAAACCCTGGGTCCAGAGAAAGTGTTTACCTATAAATATTCATAGAATTCTCACCTTATGGGTAGACAATATTCAGGTAAGGATGAAGAGCTCATACATGTGAAATGAAATTAATCACATCAGGGTAACAATCATGATAAATGCTCTTGTCTCCTCTACCAGATGTTATCTTCTGTAGCCATTTCTATACTGCCTTCTCTGGCATATTAAAGATGAGCTTAATTCTTCTCTTTCTCTGTTGTCTCTCTTCATCTTCCCAACACACACACACACAGGTGCAAAAGAATGTGTTTTCTCTAAAGATCTGGGCAGCTTCACTATTCCTTTTTGGCTGCAATAGAACAATTTTCTCCCCAAAGAACCTATCCACAGCTACCAGTTGAGAACTTATCTCTCTGCTGTGCAGCATGTAAACTTCAAAAGAGTTGTTTCACCTTCTAGAGAAGTAAAAGGCCTCCTAAGTGATCAGCAAGAGGCATGCAGTCTTATTCTTGTTCTATTACCATATAAAGGGAGCTGAATTTTCTCACTTTGGTCCACAATTGTATAGCCTACTATCCAAACCATGGGGAGGAGAATCATAAAGATTTTTTCTTACTCAAATGATGAGGAAAACAATGATGAGGTGGTGATGATGACAATGATGATGATGATGATGATGATGATGATGGCAATGAAGACATCAGAGACCAAAAGTCTTCAAACCATTATATATGCAGTATTATTTAAACCACATAGATGGTAGAACAGGAATGCATATGGCCTAACTCATGCCTGACTCTTAAAAATATGCTTCCATTGGTTCTTAAATTGGCTTGTCCTCTGGGTTTGAGATTTAAGATAACAACTCTTATTTTTCTGAAACTTTTTTGAATATCTGCTACCTGTTTTAGGTGCTGCCTTTGGGATTGTATTCTAACTTCACACCCATACCTTGAACTGGTATGCTTCTAGCCACTTCCTCTGCCAACCTGTGCTCATCAGACTGAAGATGCTAGATACTCTTGCTTGTACTGATGCCAGGCCCTGCTTGGGAAAGTGTTTTCAAGATGCAGTAATGTCAACCTCATGCATATGTTAGAGGGTCCTCTTATATAAGCTGATATAGAACAGTGTTTCTTTTCTCCCTATAGTTGCATACATGTCATTTCAGTGGTATTTCAGGTTCATAGAACACTTCCATAGGAATTGCTACGTCTACATCCTAGAGCCCAGAGCTCTGTAATCAATTGCCATTGTGGAAAAAGATATACTGTAACATTCTGAGGGAGTCAGATAACTGTGTTGTGACTTTTCTGTTACCCCATCTATAAACCATGGAGTTTATACATGTCACCTCAGGAAGGTATTATGAGAGTTAATGAACTAAAGGTTGTAAGGGGATTTAGCCTGTCAGATGATAGGTGCTGCTTAAGTATAGAGCATTCCAGTTTTATATGTCCTGATTCTTCAGGGCCAAAGCAACATATCAGGAAGTCATGGTACTACTATGAAAGGGCAGAGTGCACCATCAGTACATTATCAATGTAAAGTGTGACCAGTCTCCAAAAGGAGTGGTTTGGGGGTTTATAACTTACTATTCAGTGCTATCTCCTTTCTTTGCTGCAGCTGCCACATCCAGTGCATAATAAAATTAGTTTCATTTTGCCCAATTTGTTCTTGGTTCCCTTGACACAACATGCATTCCCTTAAAATTCCTTCTGGATGAAACTATGGTACAGAAATATAACGTGTACAAATATATCAGCTAAAATGGATGATAAGATAGAAAACCTGCAGGGCAAGCAGTGCCTCTGGCACATTTTTAACTGTTCCTTTTGAGATACACAAGCAGGAAGACGTTTACAGCTAAGATGCATTAAAGGGTTTTTGTTATCACATCAGTGAAAGAAGGTACAGCAAGACAAATGGGGCAAACATAATATGCCACCTCTAAGTAGCATTATTTTTTTTCTAAGTAACGTTATTGAGATTTGTCACACAGAGGAGACAAACACTTGGAGTATAAGTCCTTTCCATACATTTTAATTGGATTATTCATTTTTTGGGTGTTGAATTTCATAAATTCTCTCTATATTTTGGATTCTAACCCTTTATTAGAAATGTCATTTGCAAATATCTTCTCCCATTCAGTAGATTGGCTTTTAGTTTCATTTTTAAGTTTTTATCTTTTAAGTAATCTCTATACCTAATGTGGGGCTTGAACCCATAGCCCTGAGATCAAAAGTTACATGCTCCACTGACTGAGCCAGCCAGGTGCCTCAGGTTGCTTTTTAGTTTTGTTGATTGTTGCCTTCAGTGTGCATAAGCTTTTGATTTTGTTGAAGTCCCAGTAGTTTATTTTCGCTTTTGTTTTCCTTGCCTCAGGAGAAATATCTAGAAAGAAGTTGCTATGGCCAATGTAAAAAAATAGTTAGAAAACATGAATAGACACTTTTCCAAAGAAGACATCCAGATGGCCAACAGACACATGAAAAGATGTTCAGCATCACTCATCATCAGGGAAATGCAAATCAAAACTAAATGAGATATCACCTCATACCTGTCAGGATGGCTAAAATCAACAACACAAGAAACAAGTGTTGGCAAGGATGTGGAGAAAAAAGGAACTCTTTTGCACTGTAAGTGGGAATGCAAACTGGTGCATCCATTGCAGCAAACAGTATGGAGCTTCCTCAAAAAGTTAAAAATGGAGTTTTCCTACGATCCAACAATTGCACTACTAGGTATTTACCTAGGTTGACATTACTGCATCTTGAAAACACTTTCCCAAGCAGAGCCTGGCATCAATACAAGCAAGAGTATCTAGCATCTTCAGTCTGATGAGCACAGGTTGGCAGAGGAAGAGGCTAGAAGCATACCAGTTCAAGGTATGGGTGTGAAGTTAGAATACAATCCCAGAGGCAGCACCTAAAACAGGTAGCAAATATTCAAAAAAGTTTCAGAAAAATAAGAGTTGTTATCTTAAATCTCAACTAGGTATTTTGTATCTCAAAGGATACAAAAATACTAATTAAAAGTGATACATGTACTCTGATTTTTATAGCTGCATTATCTACAATAGTCAAATCATCAAAAGAGCCCAAGTGTCCACTGACTGTTGAATGGATAAAGAAGATATGAGCCATAAAAAAGCCATAAAAGAAATCAAATCTTGCCATTTGCAATGACAAGGATGAAGCTAGAAAGTATTATGTTAAACAAAATAAGTCACAGAAAGACAAATACCATATAATTTCACTCATATGTGGAACTTAAGAAATAAAACAAATGAGCAAAGGTGGGGAAAGAAGAGAAAGAGAGGCAAACCAAGAAACAGGCTCTTAACTACAGAGAATAAATTGATGGTTACCAAAGGGGAGGTTGGTAAGGGGATGGCTTAAATAGGTGATGGGGATTAAGGAGTGCACTTGTGATGAGCACCAGGTGATGTATGGAAGTGTTGAATCACCATGTTGTACACCTGAAGATAACATAACACTGTATGTTAACTGGAATTTAAATTAAAAAAATTTAAAAATTACATCCCTTCTAAAGACCTCTCATTCTGCTTATATAACATTGTGACAATTCTGCGGGGCTCATTTTATTTGACTTGGGGTGTGCTTTCTGCTGAGCTGACTCTATTGACCACATTAACTCTCATCTGCTCTGAGTTCAACCTGTTCTGTCCTACACTAGCTGCTACCAAAAGGGTCCTGCCAATGCACCTAGAGTTCAATGCTTTGGGGACATTTATTTATTAACATTGTAAATTAGTGTGTTTTGAATATATTCTTGCCTACCCTTGAAGAAAAATTCACATTTATAATGAGATTAGCTGTAAGGGATTTAGAATGCATTTCATTTTGTTTGTAATTTCTGCAGACACTTCTCACTTTCCATATTAAAGCCAGTTTTCCTAACCGGGGGAAAAGACCATAAATATTCACAAGTTTGGAGAAAAAAAATATATAATATATATATTTTTTTGAATAATGAAAGATCAATAGCGTGAAAACAGAGTCAGGGAACTGTATTTCATGCTTTTCCCCCCTCCTCGCATTCTTTCCTTTACTTAGCCCTACCCTCCTTGTAAGAATAAGTAAAGTAGAAATAAAAGACTCTTTCTTGATTTTCTCCCACTCTGAGATACCCTAAGGCTTACAAGATGATACTTTCTCCATTATAGTCAGTCACTGTAAATCAGCTGTGTGATTAAGAACACTTAAATCCCTCTAGACCTGTGTGTTTACTAAGTTTTACAAGCTGAAAAGCATGGGCTCTTGGGGTACTAGGGTGTGTTAAAATTAAAGTAGTTCTGCCTGATGCTGTGAATACAACTACAAAAAAACTCCACAAAAATCAGTTTTCTCTTTCCTTAGTCATGGAGCTGCAGTGTGTTCCAGGAGCCTTTGACACTTTCTACTTTATGCACCACTTCCTCTGATAGTGTATAGTCTCTTTCATATTCTTTCTTGAAACACTTTAGTGTTCAGCATTCATTCACATTTTAATGGGGAGACAACAAAGTTTTGCATGTTTCTGAAGATTAACAATATTTACTCCTGATGATACATAGCTAAACCTCTCTGCTGTAGAGGCAGGAGAGATATCCCTGGTGTTACATCTCTGCTCTTCGGGTACTTTGTTTTGAGAAAATATTTCAAGTCACTGTAATGTATATGGAATGGCAGAGTGAAACTTGTTTCTTTTGCAGGGCATGGGACTTAGAGAACCTGATAAATAGCTAAATTTTCAATGAGTCAAAGATCAGGAAAGAAGTTTCTTTCATTTTTCTTTGCACTAGTTAATTTGCAGAGGTGCTGATTTTTCTCTTCAGATTTATAAAGCCGGAAGACACATTTTTGAAATAGCACAAAAGAATCATGAGAGAAAACTGTCTAGCAGGACAGAAGAGAGGCAGATATATCCTAACAGGTAAAATCTAGCAGATATTTTGGTTTTGTTCTGTTTTGCTTCCATGGCTATTCAAGTTTAGGTCTACAAAGATACCTGCTGCTTTTAAAGTATAGATCAAAAGCCAGATGAAGTTGCACCTTTGCTGCTGGTGCCATATATGAAACATCAGCAAAGCATTGGTTATGTTGTGGGTATGAGTTCTTTGCTGCATTTAACTCCAATTTTAGCTTTGTGTTATTGGCTTGGAAATCTTTTCCTTAAAAGTGAGACAGAAAGAAATAATGTATGTGAAGCAAATGAGAAGTTTCATAGCATAGGTCTAATTACTACCTACTATTGTTCATGAAATGACCTCAGGGTTGATTTCCACCAGCGATTCCTGTCATTGAATAAAGACGTTGAAAAGTTCTGGGGTAGTTTATATTTCAAAATTTAAGCTCTATAAGAATCTTAGAGCTATAGAATGTCCTTTCTGATCTGGAAGTAAGCATCTGATGAAAAAACTAAGTGATTGTAAAGTGCAATTAATGAATTAACTTTCAAATGAATCTGTTTGTGATATGTCAATGCAAAATGAACAAACCTTTTAGAATTTCTAAAAAAAAAAGAAAGAAAGAAAGTTTTATTTAAGCCCAAGTGAAGACAGCTGCCCAGGATACACAATCTTCACGGAGTGCTCCTAAGAAGGAATATTTAATACAGTGATATAGATATTTTTTTGTTAAATCAAGAGTTACAAATCATCTGAAGGACATTTCAGAACATTACAAACTTTATCTTATGCTTTTAGTATGTATAAGATTGCAGGCTTCAGAGGTATGGGCATGGAATTTAGGGAAATTTTTACTCTTATCTTTAGTTTGAAATGTTTCTTTTAGGTTATTTGTTAAAGAAGCAGATGCACAATGTGTGTTCAGGGCAGAAATAGAGCTCATGCTTTGAAGTTTGGTGAAGACATTCTGACCTTGGTAAAAGTACAGCTTCCCTGGGAGTCCAGGAACAGAGCTTACAAACATTAAAAGTTGAAAATCTCCTTTATCAGATACTACCATGAGTTTATAAACATGTTCTAGTATCCACAAACTGTCCAAGACAGAGGGTATACAAGCATAATATTTAACATAATACCTTAACTCCATAATAACAGTTGTCAAATTTGAAATCTACAGAGACTGTTTCTTATTCAGTTCACACTCAGCTTTGTTTCCCTCCCCACACTCCCCAGCTTTCTTCCATACCTTCTCTCATTTCCTTCATTCTTTCCCTTTCTTATTGTTACATGCCAGTACCTAACTTCACTCACTAGCTTCTGAACTCTGTTGAGAGTATTTATCCATCTCAGAGGATGTAGGTAAGCAAAAGAGGTTAAGCAAATAGACAAATATATATAATTCATTGTTCATAGTCACCATTCTAACAAAACTCTCACATTTTTATTCTATTTTGTATTTTGTATTACAAAGTCTCTGTCACTGTAACTCATGAGATGCACCAACTGCATATCTATATGTGATGGTGGATGATGAGAACAGATTGAGGGAGCACAACCTATTTTAGCTCTATCAGTATGCAGTTGAATGCTGCAAGTAAGATCAGTCAAGGAAATCTTTTACCATTGTGTCTGGCACATGGTAAGCATGCAATAAATGGTAGTAGTTGTTCCTGTTATTGCTGTTGTTTTTTGGTCATTATGTTTATTCTCCTACACATAACACTTTTTATTATAGAGGTCCTTGGAGGGGGAAAAAAAAGTCTACTTTTTATAGATATACCAGTATACTACATAAAGTTGCTCTCTCTTCTAACCCACTGAACATGCCCCTTCACATTTCTTCATTAGTGAAATTCTTGGAAATTTGTATACACACTATATTTTTCCCTTCCCCATCCTTATTTTTGCTCTCTTCTTATCCTGTTTTCTCATCATAGGCCTTATCATGTCAGAGGTGAGATTGCAAGTACGGATGATAAAGAAACTGTCCTAAATCCTCAGACCTAAAGAATATGTTCTATTTCTTATCAAACTTTCATTTAGATGAGTCAAAACATTTCCAAACTCTTTTATGTATACTTTATTTTAAATTAAATATTAAATTTTAAAAATTAGTCATTTTGATGTTAAAAAAATATGAAACATGTTTTTTGTTTTTCTATGAAAGACTTCCTTAATAACTAGAATATCCCAATGAATGTGATCCATAGGGTTTATTCAAGGGAGGAAGAAAGTTAGGGTCCCAATGGGAAAATTAAGGTCACTCTGGGGTTCAAATGAATTTATACTAAGAATTGCATTTATCATTTCATGCTGCTCTGTTTCCAACCACTGTTGAAAATGTGCTAAGAAATCCATAAGGGCTTCTGCAGAATTATATCATCTACCCAGGAATTATTTAGTTGAAAGCATCACCTTATATTTACCCCAGGTATTTATGCAATAGAGAAAAGGTATCATTATTACAGAAATATTGTACCTGCACTAAATAATCAGGGGGGCATTTTGAATGCATTTTCACTGATGTCTAACTATGAACATTGGTATTCTTTTCCTAAGTATTCATCTCAAGAAACAAACATTTAATTTTTCCAAGATTGGTATTTGAAGCATGTTTTACACATCCTGAAAAGTAAAGCATTAGGGCAACTATAGAAAATAATTGGACTTCAAGTAGGAGGATGTTTGTCATGTACTTGCTAGGCCTCACAGTAGTTATGCCTACTCAACAAATCTTATTAAATGTGATCTTGGTTACACTAGGTGACTAACACTGTAACCTCTAGAAAACTCAAAACTTTCTACCTTTTCACAGGCCCTTTAATCCTTCAAGAATAAAATTCAACAACAGAATCAGGAGGTGTGGCTTTCAGTGAATGAAAAAAAAGGACTCTAAATAGAACTTAACTAAATCCAGAAATCTTTTGGCTCTTGCTATTATTGAATTTTTTTGAATCATCCTATTCTACCTCTCTCTTATGAGGAGCTGGTGTAATAAGATGAGCCCATGAGAAAAGATTCCCTCCTAACTTCCCACTGCTGCCCTTAGAGTAGATTAAGATCCAAGGAAAGCCCAACAAAAAAAGAGGATGGGGGACACTGGACTTACATTTTCATTGATTTCCACCAATATTTATTGTGTACCAACAACTTCTGTAGGAACTAGGAGATAGCAGTGAACAAGATCAACAGGGTCCCTGCCATCCTGAAACTTAAAGTATACTTAGGAGAATAAGTAAGTCAAATGCTTCTAGTCTAGTCCCAAAGCTAGAAGAAAAAAAAGTTCCTGTACTCACATTTATTCTTAAATTAGACTTTCAATCTAAATTTTTGGGTAGTAATAAGTATTGTTTTTTATTTCCCTTTTTAGGAGGAATTTTTGTATTTTTGTAAGAGGAAAGCTGGATATCTCCAGTAACCCTAGGTCGGTTGTCAGAAATTTGGGGATTTTAGATCTTGCTCCCCCAAATATTGTGAATATCAGTGTGGGTTCTGCATCTATTAGACTGGAAAGAAAAAAAATGGGCACCCCTTTTTCTTTTAATGATGATGTACAGAAGACCAATAGTTGAACAGAAACACCTCATTTTTATGCTACCAGAGGCTTGTTTCTCCCTGTACTGCCTGTGGCCTATATTCTCCCAATCAGGGAAAGAACAAATGTTTAAATAATTTTTGACACTTTAAGACCACTTACTGTCATACAAAGAGAATGGGATTTTATAGAAGAGTTTTATGGAACTTTATTTTCTGTTCCTTTTTCTTTTTCTTCTCTCTCTCTCTCTCTCTTTACATTTTTTTGCTTTCTTTTTTTCCTGAAAACCATATTTTGAAAGCTAAAAAATGGTCAAACACACCATTTTATTAAAACATCAGTCTCATATTCTATTGCCCTCATTCTTCCTCCCTCCCTCCCTTCCTTCCTTTTCCTTGACTTCTTGCTTGTATTATTTGGTTATTTTATATTTCTGTGTTTTTAGATAGAGGCACCCAACTAGAGATTCTCTTTTCTAGCACGTTCTTATAAAACGTATTCATATGCAATAGCTGTAACATTAGAACGGGCCCTTGCTTCTTTGTAGTTATAAATATGAGAACTTGAACTCAAAAAGATGGCAGAGGAGTAGGGGACCCTATGTCAACTGGTCCCATGAATTTATTTTTTTTTTTTAATTTGCGAGAGAGAGAATGAGAGAGAGCACGAGAGGGAGGAGGGTCAGAGGGAGAAGTAGACTCCCTGCTGAGCAGGGAGCCCGATGTGGGACTCAATTCCGGGACTCCAGGATGATGACCTGAGCCGAAGGCAGTCGCTTAACCAACTGAGCCACCCAGGCGCCCAACTGGTCCCATGAATTTAAATGTCTATTTACCGAGACATTTGGAATACCCACAAAATCAGCCTGAGATGTAAGAATATATATCTGGATCTCTACAAACAGAATATCTCCAGCGGTCTCAAAGTATAAAGTAGGGAGCTGTGATTCTGCAGGGAGATATTGGAAGATAAACAGAAGGGGGAGGGAGCCACCATAAGCTGGCGCTGGGAAGGTGATATAACACTGTAGCACAAAAGCATCCTGTGCAGGGTACTGGGCACAGACTCACAGACCAGTTGCAGTGGGGAAAGGACTTTAGTGCAGTCCCCTGACAGGATCCAGGAGCTGTTGGTGCATGCGCATGCAAACCGGGGGTAGCTCACAGTTTTAAAAGCACAAAGGGCAGAGACATGGGGCCCTGAGTTCCACCTCTGGGAGTGTTGCTGTGGGGCACACAACCAGGGAGGCTGTGGTTTTTAGAAGTGCAGACAGAAATGGAGACTGTGTGGCCTGGAGAGCTCAGTGAAGAGCAGATTGTGATTTCTCTGTTTTGAGACAGAGGTGTGGATGTGGTCACTTCTGCTCTGACTCTTAGAAGAGACGCAGAAAGCTGCCAGGGAAAGCCGCCAAGAACAGAAACCCAAAAAAACAGTTTTCACTGAGCCCACCCCCCATCCCCGACAGGGGGTAGGGCAACTCTACCCACGCAGGGTTGCTTGAGTAACAGTGTAGTAGGCCCCTCCCCCAGAAGATAGGCTGGAAGAACAAGAGGAGGACAACCCTAAAATCCCTATAAAACAGGTGCATCTTGCTTAGGTTGTGGTTAATACTTTGGACTCTGTACATTCCCTCAACCACCCCCCAACGGAATGACTAAGAGGAGGAACCCCCAACAAAGAAAATAATCAGAGACTATGGACTCTGCCACAGATCTAATGGATATGGATATAAGCAAGATATCAGAAATAGACTTCAGAGTAACAATCATGAAGTAGATAACTAGGCTTGAGAGAAGTATTAGCAACAATGTAGAATCTCTAAGGGTAGAGATGGGATCTAATCAGGCTGAACTTAAAAATGCTATGAATGAAATGCAGTCTAAACTGGTTCTCTGACTGCCAGGGTAAATGAGACAGAAGAACGAATCAGTGAGCTAGAAGATAAGATGATAGAAAAAAAGGAAACCAAAGAGGCCTGGGAAAAACAGATTAAAGCCCAAGAGATCAGACTGAGAGAGATTAATGACACCATGAAACATCCCAATGTCAGAATTATTGGGATCCCTGAGGGGGTGGAGAGGCAGAGAGAGGTCTAGAAGATATATTTGAGCAAATTGTAGGTGAGAACTTCCTTAATCTAGAGAAGGAAACAAGCATTCATGTCCAAGAGGCAGAGACGACCCCTCCCAAGATCAATGAGAACAGATCAACATCCCGACATAAAATAGTACAATTTGCAAATCTTAGATCCAAGGAAAAATTTGGAAGGAATTCAAACACTTGGAAACTAAAGACCATCCTGCTTAAGAATGCTTTGGTCAAACAGGAAATCAAAGAAGAACTTAAACAATTCAGGAAAACCAATGAGAACAAAAGCACATCGATACTGCAAAGGTGGTCCTATGAGATACTGCAAAGGTGGTCCTAAGGGGGAAATACATAGACATCCAAGCCTCACTCAAAAAAATAGAAAAATCTCAAATGCACAAGCTAACTTTACACCTTAAAGAAGTGGAGAAAGAACAACAAATAAAACCTAAGCTAAGCAGGAGAAGAGAAATAATAAAGATTAGAGCAGAGATCAATGAATTAGAAACCAGAAATACAACAGAGCAGATCAATGAAACTAGAAGCTGGTTCTTTGAAAGAATTAATAAGATCGATAAGCCACTAGCCAGACTTATCCAAAAGAAAAGAGAAAGGACCCAAATTAATAAAACTATGAATGAAAGGGGAGAGATCACGACTATCACCAAGGAATAGGAATAATTATTAGAAAATATTATCAGCAACTATATGCCAATAAACTAAGCAACCTGAAAGAAATGGATGCCTTCTGGGAAACCTATAAACTACCAAGACTGAAACAGAAAGAAATTTACAATCTGAATAGACTAATAACCTGTAACGAAATTAAAGCAGTGATCAAAAACCTCCCAAAAAACAAGAGTCCGGGACCTGATGGATTCCCAGGGGAATTCTACCAAACATTTAAAGAACAAATAATACCTATTCTCCTGAAGCTGTTTCAAAAAATATAAACAAAAGGAAAACTTCCAAACTCGTTCTATGAGGCCAGCATTAATGTTGATCCCAAAACCAGGCAAAGACCCCATCAAAAAGAATTACAGACCAATATCGCTGATGAACATGGATACCAAAATACTCAACAAAATGCTAGCCAGTAGGATCCAATAGTACATTAAAAGGATTATCCATCACCACCAGGTGGGATTTATTCCTGGGATGCAAGGGTGGTTCAACATTCACAAATCAATGAACATGATAGATCACATTAACAAAAGAGCCAAGAACCATATGATCCTCTCAATTGATGCAGAAAGAGCATTTGACAAAATACAGCATCCTTTCATGATTAAAACTCTTCAGAATGTAGGGATAGAGGGAACATTCCTCAATATCATAAAAACCATCTAGGAAAAGCCCACAGTGAACATCATTCTCAATGGTGTAAGATCAGGAACACGACAAGGATGCCCACACTCTCCACTGTTGTTCAACATAGTACTAGAAGTCCTAGCATCATCAGTCAAAGAACAAAAAGAAATAAAAGATATTCAAATTGGCAAAGATAAGTAAAATTCTCTCTCTTCGCAGATGACATGATACTTTATGTGGAAAACCCAGAAGACTCCAGTCCACTCCACTAGAGCTCATACAACAATTTAGTAATGTGGCAGGATACAAAATCAATGCACAGAAATCAGTTGCTTTTCACAAACAATGTAACTGTAGAAAGAGAAATTAGAGAAACAATTCCATTTACAATAGCACCAAAAACCATAAGATACCTGGGAATAAACCTAACCAAAGAAGTAAAGGATCCATACTCCAGACACTACAGAACACTTATGAAAGACATGGAGGAAGACACAGAGATCAAAAAAACATTCCATGCTCATAGATTGGAAGAATAAACATTTTTAAAATGTCTAAGACTGCCCAAAGCAATCTATACTTTCTTTCTTTCTTTTTTTTTTTAAGATTTTATTTATCTGAGAGAGAGAGAACACATGAGAGGGGGGAGGGTCAGAGGGAGAAGCAGACTCCCTGCTGAGCAGGGAACCTGATGTGGGACTCGATCCAGGGACTCCAGGATCATGACCTGAGCTGAAGGCAGTCGCTTAACCAACTGAGTCACCCAGGCGCCCACAATCTATACTTTCAATGCCATCCCGACCAATGGCATCCCGACCAAATGCCATCATGGCATTTTTCCAAGAGCTGGAACAAGCAATCCTAAAATTTGTATGGAATCAGAAAAGACTTGGAATAACCAATGGAATGTTGAAAAAGAAAATGAAAGCTGGGAGCATCACACTGCCTGAATTCAAGCTATACTACAATGCTTTGATCACCAAGACAGCATGGTACTGGCACAAAAACAGACACATAAATCAATGGAACAGAATACAGAGCCCAGATATGGACCCTCAACTCTATGGTCAGCTAATCTTTGACAAAGCAGGAAAGAATATCCAATGGAAAAAAGACAGTCTCTTCAATAAATGGTTCTGGGAAAATTGGACAGATATATACAGAAGACTGAAACTCAACCATTCTCTTACACCATACAAAAAGATAAACTCTAAATGGATGAAAGACCTCAGTGTGAGACAGGATTCCATCAAAATCCTAAGAGAACATAGGCCACAGCAATTTCTTTCAAGACACGTCTCCAAAGGCAAGGGAAACAAAAGTGAAAATGAACCTTTGGGACTTCTTCAAGATAAAAAGCTTCTGCCACAGCAAAGGAAACAGTCAACAAAACTAAGAGGCAACCCAAGGGGTGGGAGAAGATATTTGCAAATGACATTACAGATAAAGGGCTGGTATCCAAGACCTATAAAGAACTTCGCAAACTGAACACCAAAAAAAAAAAAAAAAACAAATAAGTCAAAAAATGGGGAGAAGACATGAACAGACAATTCTCCAAAGAAGACATACAAATGGCTAACAGACACATGAAAAAATGTTCAACATCATTAGCCATCAGGGAAATTCAAATCAAAACCACATTGAGATACCAGCTTACACCAGTTAGAATGAATAAAATTAATAAGACAGGAAACAACAAATGTTGGCGAGGATGTGGAGAAAGGGGAACCCTCTTACACTGCTGGTGGGAATGCAAGTTGGTACAGCCACTCTGGAAAACAGTATGGAGGTTCCTCAAGAAGTTGAAAATAGAGTTACCCTATGACCCAGTAATTGCACTACTATGCATTTACACCAAAGATACAGATGTAGTGAAAAGAAGGGCCACATTCACCCCAGTGTTCATAGCAGCAATGTCCACAATAGCCGAAATGTGGAAGGAGCCGAGATGCCCTTCAACAGAGGAATGGATAAAGAAGATGTGGTCCATATATACATTGGAATATTACTCAGCCATCAGAAAGGATGGATGCCTATCATTTGGAATAGCATGGAGGACATTAGGAGAAGGAAGGGAAAAATGAAGGGGGGAAATCAGAGAAGGAGTCCATGAGAGACTATGGACTCTGGGAAACAAACTGAGGGTTTCAGAGGGAGGGGGGTGGGAAGGGATGGGTTAGCCAGGTGATGGTATTAAGGATGGGTATTGCAATGAGCACTTGGTGTTATATGCTAACAATGAATCATGGAACACTACATAAAAAACTAATGAAGTACTGTATGGTGACTAACATAATATAAAAAAATAATAATAAATAAATAAACAAACCTGGATGATGTTCATTTTATACCCCTGTCTGCCATACTTCAAACAAAAATATTGTTTTTATTTTTTTAATTTAATTATTTTTGTTTTTTACTGTGAAGTTTTATTTCCATGATTTTTTTAATTCAATTAATTAACACATAATGCATTCTTGGTTTCAGAGGTAGAGGACAGTGATTCATCAGTCTTATATAATAGCCAGTGCTCATTACATCATATGCCCTCCTTAATGTCCATCAGCCTGGTACCCCATGCTTCCACCCCCATCCCCTCCAGCAACCTTCTGTTTGCTTCTTATGGTTAAGAGTCTATTATGGTTTGTCTCCCTCTCCGGTTTTGTCTTGTTTTATTTTTTCCTCTCTTCCCCTATGATTCTCTGTTTCGTTTTTTAAATTCCACATATGGGTGAGATCATGTGATAATTGTCTTTCTCTGATTGACTTTTTTCACTTAGCATAATACCCTCTAGTTCCATCCACATCACTACAAATGGCAAGATTTAATTTTTTGATGCCTGAGTACTATTCCATTGTATATATATAACACATCTTCTTTATCCATTCATCTGTCTATGGACATCTTGGCTCTTTCCACAGTTTGGCTACTGTGGACATTGCTCCTATAAACACTGGGGTGCAAGTGCCCCTTCAGATCACTACATGTGTATCTCTGGGGTAAATACCCAGTAGTGCAATTGCTGGGTCATAGGATAGCTTTATTTTCCACTTTTTGAGGTACCTTTACACTGTTTTCCAGAGTGACAACCAGCTTGCATTCTCAATGACAGTGCAACAGGGTTCCCCTTTCTCCACATCCTCACCAAAATCTATCACTTCCTGTCTTGTTAATTTTATCCATTCTGACTGGTGTGAGGTGGTATCTCATTGTGGTTTTGATTTGTATTTCCCTGATCTCAAGTGATGTTGAGCATTTCTTCATGTGTCTGTTGGCCATTTGTATGTCTTCTCTGAAGCAATGTCTGTGTCTTCTGCTCATTTTTTTTTATTGGATTATTTGTTCTTTGAGTGTTGAGTTTGATAAGTTCTGTATAGATCTTGGATACTGGCCCTTTATCTGTAATGTCATTTGCAAATACCTTTTCCCATTCCCTGGATTGCCTCTTAGTTTTATTGACTGTTTCCTTTGTTGTGCAAAAGCTTTTTATCTTGATGAAGTCCCAAAAGTTCATTTTTGCCTTTGTTTCCCAAGCCTTTAGAGACAGGTCTTGAAAGAAGTTGCTGTGGCTGATGCCGAAGAGGTTACTGCCTATATTCTTCTCTAGGATTTTGATGGATTCCTGTCTCACATTGAGGTCTTTCATCCATTTTGGGTTTAACTTTGTGTATGGTATAAGGAAATGGTCCAGTTTCATTCTTCTGCATGTGGCTGTCCAATTTTCCCAACACCATTTCTTGAAGAGACTGTCTTTTTTCCATTGGATATTCTTTCCTGCTTTGTCAAAGATTAGTTGACCATAGAGTTGAGGGTCCATTTCTGAGTAATCTACTTTGTTCCATTGATCTATGTGTCTGTTTTTGTGCCAGTACCATACTGTCTTGAGGATAACAGCTTTGTAATAGAGCTTGAAGTCCAGAATTGTGATGCCACCAGCTTTCATTTTCTTTTTCAACATCCCATTTGTTATTCCAGGTCTTTTCAGGTTCCATACAAATTTTAGGATTATTTGCTCCCACTCTGTCAAAAATGCTGGTAGTATTTTCATAAGGATTGCATTGAATGTGTAGATTGCTCTGGATAACATAGACTTTTTTTTTAAATTTTATTATGTTATGTTAATCACCATACATTACATCATTAGTTTTTTTTTTTAAGATTTTATTTATTTGTTTGACAGAGACACAACGAGAGAGGGAACACAAGCAGGGGGAGTGGGAGAGGGAGAAGCAGGCTCTCCGCCGAGCAGGGAGCCCAATGCAGGGCTCAATCCCAGGGCCCTGGGATCATGACCTGAGCCGAAGGCAGACGCTTAATGACTGAGCCACCCAGGCACCCACATCATTAGTTTTTGATGTAGTGCTCCATGATTCATTGTTTGCGTATAACACCCAGTGCTCCATTCAGTACGTGCCCTCTTTAATACCATTTTAACAATATTTGTTCTTCCAATCCATGAGCATGGAAGGTTTTTCCATTTCTTTGTGTCTTCCTCAATTTCTTTCATGTGTGTTCTATAGTTTTCTGAGTGTAGATATTTTGCCTCTTTGTTTAGGTTTATTCCTAGGTATCTTACGGTTTTGGGTGCAATTGTAAATGGGATTGACTCCTTAATTTCTCTTTCTTCTGTCTCTTTGTTAATGTATAGAAATGCAACTGATTTCTGTGCATTGATTTTGTATCCTGCAACTTGCTGAATTCCTGTGTGAGTTCTAACAGTTTTGGGGTGGATTCTTTTGAGTTTTCCACAGAGTATCATTTCCTCTGTGAGGAGTTAATGTTTGACTTCTTGGCCGATTTGGATGTTTTTTTTTTTTTTTTTTTCTTTTTCTTGTCTGGTTGCTGAAGCTAAGACTTCTAATAATTGTGAACAGCAGTAGTGATAGTGGACATCCCTGCTGTG
Source organism: Mirounga leonina (assembly GCF_011800145.1). Lineage (NCBI taxonomy): Eukaryota > Metazoa > Chordata > Mammalia > Carnivora > Phocidae > Mirounga > Mirounga leonina. The sequence goes on from NW_023270513.1 coordinate 24,263,516, forward strand.
TTCCTGACCTTAGGGAAAGGCTCTCAGTTTTTCCCCATTGAGAATGATATTCACTGTGGCTTTTTGTATATGGCTTTTATGATATTGATATATGTTCCCTCTATATCTACACACTGAAGAGTTTTAATCAAGAAAGGATGCTGTACTTTGTCAAATGTTTTTTCTGCATCTATTGAAAGGATCATATGGTTCTTGTCCTTTCATTTATTTGTGTAGTATATCACATTGATTGATTTGCAGATGATGAACCATGCTTGCAACCCAGGAATAAATCCCACATGGTCATGCTGGATAATCCTTTTAATGTACTGTTGGATACTATTGGTTAGTATTTTGTTGAGAATTTTTGCATCCATGTTCATCAGGGATATTAGCCTATAATTCTGCTTTTATGTGGGATCTTTGTCTGGTTTTGGGATCAAGGTAATATTGGCCTCATAGAAAGAGTTTGGAAGTTATCTTTTCATTTCTATTTTTTGAAACAGCTTCAGAAGAATAGGTATTAATTCTCCTTTAGATGCATGGTAGAATACACCTGGAAGACATCCAGGCCTGGACTCTTGTTTGTTGGAAGATTTTTGATTACTGCTTAAATTTTTTTGCTGGTTATGGGTCTGTTCTGGTTTTCTATTTCTTCCTGTTTCAGTTTTGGTAGTTTTACATCTCTGGGAATACATCTATTTCTTCCAAATTGTCTAATTTTCTGGCATATAGTTGCTCATAATATGTTCTTATAATTGTTTGTATTTCCTCGGTATTGGTTTTGATCTCTTCTCTGTCACTCATGATTTTATCTATTTGGGCCCTTTCTCTTTTCTTTTTAATAAGTCTGGCCAGGGGTTTATCAATCTTATTAATTCTTTCAAAGAACCAGCTCCTAGAAAATCTTACTTTTTAAAGCATGCAAATTTTATTCCTTTAAGTTTCCTAATCTTATACAGATTACTTTTGTCATCAGAGTAATAATATGACAGTTTTCTGGGGAATTTTGGCATTAAAATTTCCACAGAAAGATATCATTTTCTCCAGTTCTATCATTAGATAATTTATTACATAACTTAATTTGTCTTTTCCTTATCTGGCATGCTTTAAAAAGGAGTGAGAACATGGCCTCTCTCAGTTGGTAATATAAAAAGTATAATTTTGATTTGGGTTTTAGTGAATCCACTTGTGCATTTACAAATAGTTGCAACAAACAAATTAAATAAGTAAGAAAACAAAATAGTCTTGTACATGTTATAGTTTCAGACATGTTATTTAGGTACCCATACCCAATAATATCTCCACAGGTACAGAAGGGGACTTTCAACTTCTTTTCATTCATTCATTCAGTAATTCATTCATTCAATGACATTGTACTGAATTATGGGCCTACTTTGTGCCTGTACTTATTCTAAACATTAGAGGAAATACAGAAAGAAAGAAAGAAAGAAAGAAAGAAAGAAAGAAAGAAAGAAAGAAAGAAAGAAAGAAAGAAAGAAAGAAAGGAAGGAAGGAAGGAAGAAAGAAAGGAAGGAAGAAAGAAAGAAAGGGAAAGTTTACAGTTTAATGAAGCAGATTGAGAAAGGTAAACAAGTAGTAATGATCTCACAGTGTAAGTTCTATGATATAGTAGTAAGAAGGGGTCGCCTGGGTGGCTCAGTCAGTTAAGTGTCCAACTGGTGATTTTGGCTCAGGTCATGATGTCATGGGTTGTGAGATTGAGCCCTGTGTAGTCTACATGCTCAGTGTAGATTCTGCTTGGCATTTTCTGCCTTTTCCTCTCCCTCTACCCCTCTCCCTACTCACGTTTTTTCTCTCTCTCTTTCTCTCTAAAATAAATAAATAAATACAATCTTAAAAATGCATACAATCTATGTATGATGCATACAATCTTAAAAAAAAAGAAGTAAGAAGGAATTTCTAGATCATGGTGTGACTGGGGGACAAGAGGAATTTAGGGGATTTTGATAGGAAAATATTTGGTAACTTATCAATATAATTAGCTGATTTAATTGGTATGTATGGAGTTCCTCATTCAACTCCACCCTGTCCTGCTCTAACCTTTATTTAGTTAGCACTAAATATATTAAAAACTTAAGCAAATACTTTCATGTTAGAAGTTATAAGTTAGCTTGTACCTACAGAGAGCTACAGAATCATAAATACCCCAAAAATTGGGAATCAACAATCTCATATTAAGTTTTTGGAATTAAAATATATCATTGTTACTACCCAAGAATTGCACTACTAAGTATTCATCCAAAGGATTCATAGTGATTCAAAGGGGCACATGCACCCCAGTGTTTATAGTAGCAATGTCCACAATAACCACAATATGGAAAGGGCCCAGATGTCTATCAACAAATGAATGGATAAAGAAAATGTGGCATTTATGTGCAATGGAATATTATTTAGCCATCAAAAAGAATGAAATCTTGCCATTTGCAGTGATGTGGCTGGAACCAGAGGGTATTATGCTAAGCAAAATAAGTCAGCCAGAGAAAGACAAATACCGTATGATTTCACTCATATGTGGAATTTAAGCAACAAAACAGATGAACATGGGGGACAGGAAGGAAAATTAAAATAAGATGAAAACAGAGATGGAGGCAAACCATAAGAGACTCTTAACTATAAGAAACAAACAGGGTTGCTGGAGAGGAGGTGGAGGGTGATGGGGTAATTGGGTGATGGGCATTAAGGAGGGCACTTGATGTAATGATCACTGGATATTATATGCAACTAATGAACCACTAAATTCTACCTCTGAAACTAATAATACAGTATACGTTAACTAAATTGAATTTAAATTAAAAAAAATAAAAATATATGATCATTGGAGTCCAGAGGTAGTAAAGGCTTTAGTTCTATGACTTCCTCAACTCACAAAACCATTAATACTCTACTTTTACCTATGAGAAAACTTCTTTTAGCATGATTTTACAGGGTTATATTATGGGGTTGGGAGGTTGTAAGATAATTATTTGCTTCTAAACCCCTGTAGCCTTCCTCATCTAAAGGATGCATTTAGCATTTAATACCAGTAAAACATCCAACATGAACTTGAGATTTATGAAGCCAGAGACCACAAATTATACTTATTTTTGCCCCTCACTGATTCAGTCACATTCTCTTGCATATAGTAGACTTGAAAAAATATCTGTTGTTTTTTAATAACCTGGAAAAAGAGATAGCAACCCAGGAAGTATGATATAGGAGTGAATTGATTTGAATCTGTGCTTTAAGAGCACAAAGACAAAAAAAAAAAAAAAAAAAAAAGTAGCTGCCAAGATTGCTGCTTAAAAATATGGAGGCAGCATTTTCCTATTCCAGGATTAGTGTTCAGGTTCATCACATATTAACAAGAAAAAATCCTTACATTCCATCCACTAGAGGGCAATCAATACATTTTATACAGACATTTCCCCCTACCCTCACAGGAAATCTAGTAACTTTAAGGGATTCAGATAAATACAAATAAGGAGGTATGTATGGAACTCTTCTCACCAAAAATAGCACTGTAGTCTCTTTTGGACTCCCTTCATGGACAGTAGGACTGGAAAAAGCCAACCAAAGGTGAGCTAGACCTCTTCTTTTGGCGTTACTTAGCTAAGTGTCTTCCAGAGACTGAATATAGCTCAGTAAAGAAGCATATACTTGTGGGTAAAGAAACATTTACCTGAGATAAATGAGATTTCACTTAAGTGAAGTAGCATTTGAGTTTGTCACAGAGTTCACTATATCCACTGCCTCTGGCAGGAAGCAGTGGCAATACATATACAGATACAAGTATTGTATATAATGCTTGTCAAGCCATCTTGGTTACTAGACTATTTCTCTTCTGATAACTTTTTCTACTAAAAATACCTCTCTAGCTTTTGCTAACACTGATGTCATGAATGCAAAAATAGCTTAAGGAAGAGAACTTTAACACTTTTATGATTAATAGAATATCAAAAGGGTTTGGAATCAGAAAACAAAAAACAAAAAACAAAAAAATCCCATGAACTGCTGTTACAGGGAGCACACATATCAGGTATGTTTGACCCTGTGGACATTATTCTGGAGGCTTTAGTATTTTGGGAAATCTTCTATTAATTCATTGTATTGGAGTGAGATACCAAATCAGTTGTGGGCCACTAGTTTCTCTCCTATGAATGGGTATGATACATTCCCATTTCATGTTTGGCTTTATGAAGTTCTCACAAATAAAAAAAAAAATAAAAATAAGATTCTTCAGAATATCAAGGAGAGATCTTCCTTCAAAACTGACTATGAAACCATATGTGCACATGGCATTGTTTTACTCATTTACATATTATAAAGTTGTAGATGTGTTCCTCCACAAACTAAGGACACTGTTATATAGTAACATCTTTCTTAGGAGTTTAACAAAACTTTTAGAAACGTATACATTCAAAGTATATTAGGTTTGCTGAAAAAATGAAAATTAATCATAATTCTCAAATAACTTTACAAAATAAAGATACTAGAATTTATGGAAATTGCTTTGTGAGACTAATTCTTAATATTTTCTTAATTTAATGACAGTGTTTATTCAGACTGAGCTGGTTGACACTTCCTTAGATACCTTAGGATTCTTTTCTTACGAAACATCTATTAAAATGAATGTAGCAAACTTGTTTCAAGATTTCCATTGATATAATATGAATTTCTAAGCTCTAGCTTTCCTCTAGATTTAGGTTATCTAATATCTGGAAGTATAGGCACATACTAACACATCTATTTGTATCCATTCCTAACTTCCTCAATGCTTCTAATTTTAAATCTAAGCTAATGCTTCTAATTTTATTTCTAAGGTAAACAAATATATTTGGCACTTTTGCTATCACTTGTATATAGTGACCTCTTTCTGGATAGTTTTAGACTCCCTGCTTGACATAAAGGTTACAAAGAGGGATAAATAGACATCTGTGTTATACTGGAATAAACATTGGCCTTGAAATTAGATGCATGGGCTTGACTCATGGCACTTAACTCTTAGATTAACTTAGTGACATTGAGCAAGTGTCCAACCTTTCTGAGACTCTCATTTTTCATTTAAAAAAGAAGATAACAGTAGTTACCTCTTTGGGATGTTGGGGGGCTTTAAAATATACAGTACATAATTAGTAGTGGATTCTTCCTCTTAGCTAAACCTACATGTTCAAGTATGTCAACAAGATTTTGTTTGCCTTTTGGTCCTTTTCTACCCCCACCTCCACTGTTCCATAAAACCTTAGACAAAGTTTTCAATAGCCTATATATTTTCTCTTCTTTAAAACTAGAAAACACATGGTACTAAGTGTCAAAGATAGATAAATACATACATACATACATACATACATACATACATACATACATTACAATATGGCAAATCCATCTATTTTTATTTTATCATAATAATTTAATTTAATTCTACAAACTTTATTAAGTGTCTTTGATGTAAAAAAACAAAACACACTGTGCTGGTCTCAGGAGAAAAAGAAAGTTATTTTTCTGTTCTTGAGGAACTCATGATCTAGTGGGGGAGAGTGACACCTGCATCATGACTCTGGTTCAAGGTTGACTGGAGTAAGCATTATCACATGGGTGCAAATAAGGTGTTTAGGGATATGTGTCTTCATCCGTTTTGAATTTTTAGTAGTACAAGCCTAGAAGGGACAGAAGCGGGGTGCCTGGGTGGCTTAGCCATTAGGGGTCTGCCTTCTGATCAGGTCATGATCCCAGGGTCCTGAGATCAAGCCCCGCATCGCGCTCCCTGCTCCGCGGGAAGCCTGCTTCTTCCTCTCCCACTCCCCCTGCTTGTGTTCCCTCTCTTGCTGTGGCTCTCTCTGTCAAATAAATAAATAAAATCTTAAAAAAAAATAGAAGGGACAGAAGCCAGGCTTTCTTCTGATCAAAGACATGGAAATTACTATGAGGAGTTAGGCAAATATAAGATTGCATCAATCTCTTTCTCTAATCACTGAATTATTGTTTAGTTAAATTGTCTATAAAACAGAACATTTTTAGTGCCATGCACTGTTCCATCAATTTTAGTACAATGTTGTTTCCCTGTCATATTCCCATCAATGTCTAAAGCCACATTACTTCTTTTTCAGTTAAACATCTCTGTTGATGACTGCCCTAAGTGGTACAAAGCACTCCTGTGGTGAATTGTCACTATACTGCACTCTTACCTGCCCTGTAGTCACCATTACCTGAAAGGGACAATACCTAATGCAGAAATACCTAGTGATAGCCTTAGGGACACCTGTAGAGGCAGTCATCAAATCTGAGTAGTAATCCAGGGAGCAGTTGTGGGTTGCACTGAGGCTGTTAGCTACTTACGCTGCATTGGCAGTCTCCAGAATTGTCTTGGACTCCATAGGTTACAGAGAGTAGAGCTTCTTTTTTACCTTCACATTTTTCATGCTACACTAAGAAAAGAGTGTACACTACACTCTATGCATTGTACACTAAATGTAGTATATATTACATTTAGGAAAATAGTTAAATTCAGGTGTCTTGTGTATTTCCCTGTCACTTTCATGTATTGGTGATCTACTGCTTTGAGTTTTCCTCAGAAGGAATGGTGCTTAGAAATTGTGTTTTACTTTGGTTTGGATTTCCCTCTAGGAATTTACTTTGATAATAAAGGTTTTCATATATAACATTCACATACATGTAAAGTTGTTGGACCATTATGTCAGGAACTTACATTGTGTTTTTTTCAAACTTAAGAAATTATTGAGGAAAGTATGTATCTAGATAATATACATAAATGTTTATTTGTAAATATGTATGCATTTCCACATATATTGAAAAAAATGTTTTTTTTTTTTTCCTGCCAGAAATATTTCTCTTCCAAAACCATATTGTATGCTGGTAGTATGTGCCAGTCTCCATAGAGGAAATGACCTAGATTATGACCAGGAAAACCCCTGGCGATTGGCTATTTGGGCTTTCAGTTTCTAATCTGTTGATAATAATTTTTGGCCTAACTGCCTCATCAGAATGTTGTTAAAAGCAACCAAGTAATGTTTGTGAAAATATTTAGAAAATATAAAGCTCTGCAAAAAGTGATCAGACAAGAAAGGAATATCACTTTTTGCTACAGACGATTATATTTTCCCACTTGGCACAACAACCCTGTAAAGTAAGTACTGTTATCTTCATTTACAGTGAGGAAATGAGAGTTTAAGTCATACAAATTAATACAACTAGTAAGGGAAAGAGCTGGGCTTTGACCCCTGGGAGAGCTGATTACAAAGCTAGCTAATACTGCCTCCCAGCAACCAAAAAAAATTAACAGTTTCTAAGAGCAAAATAAAATTGAGTTTCTCACTGTTACCAAAGTCTGATCTCTCTTGAGTTTGGTGGCATATGGCAGGGGGCAAGGGTTGGTTGATTATGCAATCATTTGAATAGGAATTTAGCTTCAGAGGGTACTGTGGTTAAAAAATGTCTACAAAATTTAGATTAAAATGTGCAGATTGAAATATGATATAGGTGTGGCAATGGCACAGTATCCAGCATGCCTTGTTTTTTTAGGATGGTGAAATATAACATATCAGTATATCAATAAACTTAACACAAAAACTTTTTTTCCCTTTAAATAAATGCTTACATGCACACACACACACACACACATACGCAGCTTTTAATTTATGGATATGGTTGCTCTGCAAAAATGACTGATACAGTAAAGAATAAAAACAGACTTTTCTTATATGTCTCAACATTCTTGATATTAATTTAAATGCAATAATTATGAGCATGCTTTCTTATGAACGTACAGTGCATCACATCTGCAGTATCTTAGCAATACTAAAGCACAGTGGCTATGTGCTCTTAACATTAGCAAGCTACATTCAGAAAGACATTCCAAATATATGCATGGTGCCAATAAGTAGGATAGCGTAAAGTAGGAGACAAAGGATTTTAAAAAGCAAACAGAGAAAATATTATCCTGAACTCCAAAAACAAGTAGAAATCTGAAATTACCATTTTTTCCATAGTGACTCAATATATGGGGATAAGAGTATTAATTCACAGAAGGACACCAAATTCTTGTTGGAGATTTTGCTTCTTTGAGATGATTTTTTTTTTCTTAAGTGAGGAGTAAATACGCACAAAAACATTATTCTTAAGCATTTCACTTCATCAGAATTCACTAGAGGAAATCTGAAGGTTTCATTATTTTTGAAGAGTACATTAATAAAACCACCACACATTTATTTTTAATACTATGTATATGCATTATTCTGATAGTCAGTTGCAAAACCAACATATCAATCCTGAAATTAAAAATGTACTAGGACAAATTGGTGTGTTCTAGCCACCACAGGCCAAGCTGAACAATACACTTTCTGCTTGGAATACAGGACTGAACTATCCTACAAATGAAAAATGGTAGCAACCACTAAAGTGGCAAGAAGCTGGATCTTAATTGTCATCTGAATAAAAAGAATACATTTCTACATACCAAATATTGTTTCTCTCCAGCCCTGTAATTTCTTGTTTTCTTCACAAGTATCCCCTCCCCAAAGCAAGCTTGCAACCATGTCACCTGTGCTTACATTGTCCATTTATGAAAATCTTGACACAATGTTTATAGCTCAGACAACACAGAACTAGCAATGGCAATCTTTTTGTTTAGTTTAGTTTCCCTCTCTGCATATATAACAAAACATTAAAAAATACTTGGAATCAAATTGTGTTGCTAACTTATTGCTCCATGAAGTAACATACCACACTAGGTTGCATCAGTTCTCCAGGCCGAATCCAGCTTCCCTCAGTGGCTCTTGTGCCCCGGGGAGAGATAATGTATCTGTTTCATTTATGAGTAGAAAAATAAATGGTTTTGCCCTTAAAAAATGTAGAGGACTAGGTGAAGAGCTCAGGACAACTTGCTTTTTACTCCCTTAAGCAGCAAGACCTTTTTAATCCTCCCCATTCCTTCCTCCACTAATTTTGCATGAGCTATGCTTTTAGTCACATAAGATGATAAATGTTTGAAATAGTCCAATAAGGCTGAGCTAATAAGAGTGTTGTCATGAAAACTGTGCACTATAGCTAAAAGGCAGGACCCAAACTTCTGAGGACAGTTAGGGTTTATACTTTCTTTCCTCAATGCTGCTGATGTAGCAGTACACATTTAGGCCTTTTCAGCACTGGGGCTTAGTCAATGAAGAGACAATTTCTCATCTAGTGTTGATAATATTTTTGATTGCCCTTAGAGAAGGTTTTAGCCATTTCCTCTGTGTTGTAGGTCTCTGAGCATTCCCTGTGCAGCAGTTGTGTGCCAAGCCTGTTCCTACAGTGTCACACTATGAACTGTGACTGTTAATAAACGATTTGCTGTGTGTCCTTTTACAAGTTGTTATACTTCCTCAGGTAGAGAAGAATACATGGAGGGGTGAAGCATGAAACTAATAGTTTTATACCTTGTTAGGGAAAATCATGTAACTTCCAGAGAGGCAGTTTCTAATGCTTGCTTTAATCAGCTAGGACAGATAAAAACATAATAGATTAAAATTAGTTGATCAGCAATAATTACATTCATCAATTTTTTGGTTTATATATTTTGGTTTATGTATTTATTTTTTGGAGTTTATAAAAGGCGCCCATCGTTGCACACCCTTTGGGCACAATTAAAGAAGTCAATTAAAAGTTTGGTGTAGTTGAAGTGTTGGTTTTATCTACTTCAATAAATCTTTTCTATTTCAAACCATCCTCGTGGCACAGTTCAATATGAAGCTTCAATGTCTACTATATGGTTCCTCTCTTCTTTTTAAAATTGGCTGGTGCGAAGGTGAATGCTGGTCTGAATGCCTACCATCTTTTCTCTTTGATCTGAACTGCCCCCCCATCAAACCCATTAAAGTATTACAGAAATCAAGAATGGAAGTTGGTATTTAAAATTCTTATTTTACACATCATAGCACATCAACATAAGAATGGTTTATGGGCAACTATATATAGTCATATAATGGGAAAAAATGAGAGCCATCTTACATAGTATAACAAATCAAATTATGTATTCCATGGTCTGACTTGGTGGGAAAGAAAGAACGGAGGAAGGAGGAAAAGGAGGAAAGGAAGGAAGGAAATAAGGGAAAAAAAAAAAGCCAAATCAGTTTTTTATCCTGTAGAAGTAATTTCAGAATACTTTGAAATTATTACATCACAGTAAGTTGACAAACTTCTGTTAATGATACTAAGATCTTATGTAATTCCTTTGGTACATTAAAACAAATTTGCCTCTCTGTCACGCTCTTTCTCATAAATCAACATATGGTTTCTCAAAATAAAATAGAAGAAAGTCTCATTTTTGTGGGAGGTTTTTGGGCGCTCATGGGGTAAGAGAGGAAGAGGTAAAATATGATTGCTGAATTATTATTTTAATTGTGCAACAAACTAAATCACTCATGTGGTGAGCTAATGCAGGTAATAAAATGGCAGAAATAACTGTACTACCTATGTACAATTATGTTCAACTATGGATATGTTGATATTTAGGTTATAAATATATGGCCTGTCTATAAAAACATGAAATGGAATAGACAGTTGAATATTAACCATTGAAGAAAGGCAGGTAAGATAATTTGGATTTGGGACCAAGGGACTCTATAATCTACCTTAGATGCATACATTAGTCAAATCAACCAGATATATAGAGCAAAATTGTATTTTGCCCTATAGAAAGTCTCAGTAAAGATACAATTTTCTTAGTTCAATGTAATGATTGTGTTTTCAAACTGGCGATTAATTTCAATGATCAAACTGACTGGATCAACAAGAAAAAAATCCTATATTATTCCCTAATAGCCATAGTCTCAGTGAGGATCCAGTTTTCTTAGTCCATGTCTCTAATTGTCTTTTCATCTCACCCATTTCTTTCAAGTGCTGAGCAGCTGGACATGTGGTAATTTGTGCTGTTAGTATCTAACACAGTGGTTAGCAGCATATGTGGATGTCTTTGATAAAAGCCTCTCAAACCATCAGGAAAATCAAAAGGGATATTGCCTCAGCTTTGTATAGGATACCAGATGCTATCAATTTACATATTCCAGGTTTTGTAGATTAGAATTTTCACAAATACTCCAATTTAGTATTTATGTAAAGATCTCTAAAATTTTTTTATCTATTCAGTTTCTGAAAAGGACAATGGGTAATTTAATTCAGTCACTTCTTCATTGTCTTCATGATAAAGAGTAGTTATCAACAAAACAAAAGCAACAAAAACCAAAAGCAATCAAATGGCAAACTGTATTTCTGATTTTAAAATTGCATAGCCATTCCAGGATCTGTTTATGTCACCTGTTTTGGTTGATGCTAATCTTACATCAAATTACTGATTGATTCATCAACTCTGTCAAGCAATCATTCATCTAGTGGAAAATTTTGTTGTAATAGTTGATGGACTGAATTGACCATAAATTCCAGACAATATTTAATCACTTCAATATCACCACTTATATACATATGCAAATATATTTTAGGTGTTATTCTTAAGCTATGCCCATGAGGAAAAAAAAATGAAATCAGTCATTCTAGTATTTTTAGCAACCTTAGGTATCAGAGAAAATCTATCTAGAGTCATCGATATGACTGAATTGTGGTTTAGCCAGAAACTGGTCAGATAGTCGAACATGAGGCTCAATAATGTGGCAGTGCCAGAAAAGAACAAATAAAAAGAAAAAAACTTATGTTATTTAAGAATATAATGGCCAGTTTTCTAACTCATGACATATATGACATGTAATATGTATGTCTTAACATATGTATGATTTTCATCTTGTTCAATTCAGCACTTACTTAGAAAATCCCATAATTTAACATTCAAAATACAAAGGATTTTTAGTTGCTCTAAAAGATACTTCTGTGTGTGACTCCAAAGCTTTCCATCTCATCAAAATTTAAAAAAAGAAACTTTTAACATTTATATCATCATTTTGGAGAACAATGAAATAACTACAAAACTATTGAATATAGGGTTATTGAATAATACATAAGATCAGGTGAAAATTGAGGTCACAGATTATGAAGTTAGCCATTGTATATAGATCATAGTAGCAGTGACACAAGTAGAATTAGATATTTCTTAAAGAGCCCAATTCCATTCTCTCAGATGATTTTGTCTTGTTGGACCAAGTTACTATGCTGGCCTATATGATAGTTCACACCTCTTATGTGTATCCAAAAACAGCCAGGGGTGCTACTGAGGCAGCTGTTGCTGATAGTGGTGGTGGTGGTATTGGTAGCAAGCATGACGTTTTAATAAGAATTCACTACAAATTCAAATGAACAGAAAATTAAAAAAAAAAAAAAACAACATCCCTGCATTTCTTAGGATATAAACCAGCAGTTAATGCACTTCAAGTAAGGTAAAAATATTTCCTAGTCAGCACCATAATTTTCTTTATTCAGTAAAGAGAAACAGCCACCAACAAACACACTGTTAGCTAAGCCTATACCTGAATAGCTGAGCCAAGTATTCCCCAAAGTATCTTCTGTCTCATTCTTAGAATTAATGCATTGTAACTAAGAAATGATGCAGCTAATAAGATAAAGAAAGCTTAATGTAGAGCCAATATTTTTTTTTAAAGATTTTAATTCCAATTAGTTATCATATAGTGTAACATTAGTTTCAGATGTGCAATATAGTGATTCAACACTTCCATACAACAGCCGGTGCTCATCACAACAAGCACATCACAAATTGAGCACTACTTAATTTCTATCACCTGGTTCACCCATCCCGCCACCCACCTCCCCTCTGGTATCCATCAGTTTGTTCTCTATAGTTGAGAGTCTATTTCTCGGTTTCTCTCTCTCTCTCTCTTTTTCTTTCTCTTTGCTCATGTGTTTTATTTCTTAAATGACACATATGAGTGAAATTATACAGTATTTGTCTTTCTCTGACTATTTCACTTAAGATAATATTCTCTAGCTCCATCCATGTCACTGCCAATGGCAAGATTTCAATCTTTTTATGGCTGAGTAATATTCCATTATATATATATATATATATATATATATATATATATATATATATATATATCTTGGTGTGTATCTTCTGTATCTATTCATAAATTGGTGGACACTTGGGCTGCTTCCATATCTTGACTATTGTAAATAATACTGCTATAAACACTGGGGTACATGTGTCCCTTTGAATCAGTATTTTTGTATCCTTTAGGTAAATGCCTAGTAGTACAATTGCTGAATCATAGGGTAGTTCTATTCTTAACTTTTTGAAGAACTCTATACTGTTTTCCAGAGTTGCTTCACCAGACTACATTCTAAACAACAGTGCATAGGGGTTCTCTTTTCTCCACATCCTTGTCAACACCTCTTGTTTCTTGTGTTGATTTCAGCCATTCTGACAGATGTTAGGTGATATCTCATTGTAGTTTTCATACGTATTTCCCTGATGATAAGTGATGAGCATCTTTTCATGTATCTGTTGGCCATCTGGATATCTTTGGAGAAAGGTCTTTTCATGTCTTCTGCCCATTTTTAATCGGATTATTTGTGTTTGGGGTGTTGAGTTTGGTAAGTTCTTTATATATTTTGGATACTAACCCTTTATTAGGTATGTCATTTGCAAATACCTTCTCTCATTCCATAGGTTGCCTTTTAGTTTTGTTGAATGTTTCCTTTATCGTACAGAAGCTTTTTATTTTCATGCAGTCCCAACAGTTTATTTTTGCTTTTGTTTCACTTGCCTCAAGAAACATATCTAGAAAGAAGCTGCTACAGCTAATGTCAAAGAAATGACTGCCTATATTTACTTCTAGAATTTTTATGGTTTCAGGATTCACATTTAGGTCTTTAATCCATTTTAAATTGAATCCATTTTTGAATTTATGTATAGTCTCAGAGGTCCAGTTTCATTCTTTTTCATGCCTCTGTCCAATTTTCCCAACACCATTTGTTGAAGAGACTGTCTTTTTCACATTGCATATTCTTTCATGCTTTGTCAAAGATTAATTCACCAAAGAGTTGTGGGTTCATTTCTGGGTTTTCTATTCTGGTCTATTGATTTTTTGTCTGTTTTTGTGTTAGTACTGTTGTTTTTTGTTTGTTTGTTTGTTTTTTTTTTTTTAGTACCATGCTGTTTTGATCACTACAGCTTTGTAATATAACTTGAAGTCCAGAATTGTGATGCCTCCAGCTTTGCTTTGCTTTTTCAAGATCGCTTTCACTATTTGAGGTCTTTTGTGATTCCATACAAATTTTAGCATTATTTATTCTAAGTGTGTGAAAAATGCTGGTGATATTTTGATAGGTATTGCATTAAATGTGTAGTGTTTCATTTCTTGTTCTTTTTCTATCTCCTTTAGGTGTAAATTAGGTTGTTTATTTAATATTTTTCTTGCCTCTTGAGGTAGGCCTTTGTTGCTATCTACTTCCCTCTTAAGACCACTTTTGTTGCATATGTAAGGTTTTGGACCATTGTGTCTTCATTTTCATTTATCTCCATGTATTTTTCTATTTCTTCTTTGATTTCCTGGTTGACCCATTCACGTATAGTAGCATGTTGTTTAACTTCCATGTATTTGTGGTCTTTCCACATTTTTTCTTGTGGTTGACTACTGGTTTCATAGTGTTGTGGTCAGAAAAGGTGCCTGGTATTATTTCAGTCATTTTGTATTTGTTGAGGCCTGATTTGTGACCTAATATGTGATCTATTATGGAGAATTTCCTTTGTGCATTTAAGAAGAATGTGTATTCTTCTGTTTTAGGATGGAATGTTCTGAATATATCTGTTAAGTCCATCTGGTCCAGTGTCATTCAAATCCATTGTTTGCTTATTTATGTTCTGTTTAAATCATCTGTCCATTGACATAAGTAGAATGCTAAAGTCCCCTACTATCATTGTATTATTATTAATGATTTCCTTTATTTTTGTTATTGTTTTATATATTTGGGTACAACTATTTTGGGTGCATAAATATTTACAATTGTTAAATCTTCTTGTTGGATTGTCCCCTTTATTGTGATATAGTGCCCTTCTTCATTTCTTATTACAGTCTTTGTTTTCAAGTCTGGTTTGTCCAATACAAATATTGCTATTCCAGATATCTTTTGACATCCATTTGTGTGATAAATGTTTCTCCATCCCCTCACTTTCAATCTTCAGATCTAAAATGAGTCTCTTGTAAGCAGCATATACTTTTTTTTTTTTTTAATCTACTCAGACACCCTGTCTGTTGTTTGGAGTTTTTAGTCCATTTACATTCATAGGAATTATTTATAGATATGTATTTAGTGCCATTTTATTACTTATTTTGTCAAGGTCCCTGTACTATTTCTCTGATCTTTTCTCGTCTTTGTCACTTTTGGTCTCTCCTTTGCACTGAAAGACTCCCTTTAATATTTCTAGCATGGCTGCTGTAGTGGTCATGAACTCTTTTATTTATTTATTTATTTTTTAAGGTTTATTTATTTATTTGAGAGAGACAGAGAGAGTGAGTTGGAAGATGGGCAGAGGGAGAGAATCTCAAGCAGACTCCCCACTGAGCATGGAGCCCAACACAGGGCTGGATCCTTACCACCCTGAGATTATGACCTGAGCTGAAATCAAGAGTCAGAGGCTTAACCAACTGAGCCACCCAGGCACCCCATGAACTCCTTTAGTTTTTATTTGTCTGGGAAACACTTTATCTCTCCTTCTATTCTTAATAACTACCTTGCTGGATAGAGTATTCTTGGCTGCAGGTTTTTCCCATTCCTCACTTTCAATATATCATGCCACTCCCTCTGGCTTGCCAAGTTTCTGTTGAGAAATCTCTAGCTAGTGTTATGGGTCAACCCTTGTATGTTAAGAACTTCTTTTGTCTTGCTGCTTTTAAGATTGTTTCTTCATCACTATGTTTTGTAAATTTAATTACAATATATCCTGGTGTTGGCCTGCTTTTGTTGATTTTGATGGGGGTTCTCTGTGCCTCCTGGATCTAGATATCTGTTTCCTTCTCCAGATTAGGAAATTTTTCCTTTATTATTTCTTCTTATATATTTTCTGACCCCTTTTCTCTCTCTTCTTCTTCCAGGACTCCTATAATATGAATGTTATTTGTTTGATGGAATCACTGAGTTCCCTATGTCTATTCTCATTTTACGTTATTTTTCTTTGTCTTTTGTTCAGCTTCATTGTTTTCATTCCTTTGTCTTCTACATCACTAATTCATTCTTCTGCTAATTCCAGCCTGCTGCTCTTTGCAACAAGTATGTTTGTAGTATTGTTTATTGCACTCTTCATCTCTGACTGATCCTTTTTTAACTCATTTATGTATGTGGTAAGGTCTCACTATGTCTTCCATTCTTTTCTCAATTCTAGTGAGTACCCTTATGATTGTTGCTTTAAATTCTCCATCAAACATGTTACATATATCTGTTTCATCTAGATCTCTGGCAGTGGCTTTATCTTGTTTCATTTGGGATATATTCCTCTGTCTTTGCATTTTGTCCAAGTCTCTGCCTTTTTCTGTGTGTTAGAAATGCCTGGAAGTAATGACTTTATGAAGAAGAGGTCATGTAGTGCCCAGGGTCTGGAGCTGTGTTTTCAGTGTGTGATGCATACACTCTGCTGTTGTTTCTTAGCTGTTCTATCCTGTGAGCTAGTCATGTGTAGAGGCTCTTCTTGCCTGCAGTGGGCAGTTTTTGGTCCCTGGCCTGCATGAAGTGAGTTTAAACTAGGTGTGCTCTGGTGTTCTTTTGAAATGAGACCTGATTTCTCCTCCACCAGAACTGAAGCCCTGTAGCACTCTCTGGTAGGGAGATGCGAGTGGGCAGGGGTTTGTGACTGTCTTCTCAGGGAGAGGTCCACCATACTGGGACTGTGGAAACTTGACTGAGAAGGTAGTCTCACCAGAGTGCAGGGAGTGGGCTTCATGTAAGCAAATTAGGCAGCCAGTGTCGGTGATGTGCTTCTTGTAGGTGCTTTTTGTTTATGGTGAGGGGCTTAGAGGGAAATGGGGCTTGCTAGCTCCTTTGTTCTTGGAAAGGGTCTCTATTAAAGCTGCCTCTCAAGGACACTCTGAGAAGAGTGAATAAACTCACACCTGTGTGCTCCAGGCATTCTTCAGGTCACTGTTTTCATGCTGTCTGCCCTCCGGTTGTTTTCCTCCCTGTTCTCCAGGAGCACCACAGTGCTCTCTGGGCTCTATCCCAGCCCAGCCCACTGAATTTTAAAATTCCAGGTGTTAAGCCCCACTAGTTGCAAGAACCCATGAAATTCAGCCCTTTTCATTTTCCAAGCCAATGGTTTTAGGGAAACATTCTCCTTGTGCATTCTTCTGCATACTCCTCTCTGCCTCTTTCTCACCCTTCTCTGTGACCTCAGCTCCCTCCCTTCCACAGCACCCATGATCTGTTTCTCCCCTACTCCATGTTTCTGCACTTCCTATGTTCTTTGATGTGGCCTTCCCTCTCCCTTAGTTTTGGAGTTTGTTCTGTTAGTCTTCAGGTTGATTTCTGGGGTATTTAGGATAATTTGAAAATTATCTAGTTGTGTCTATGTGATGAGAAGAGACTAGCATCCTCCAACCCCACTGCCATCTTTCTCTTCTCTCCAGCCAATGTTTTTTTTTTGAAAGATACTCCCTGTTTTTGATCTGTAAGTCTGATTTTTCCCTGAGAACAGCACAACATCAAGGGCAGCAGGATATAACCCTATTGTGCTTACTTATAATCTAAAATATATAAAATTTCCAAAGGAATTTTTAAAGCCTGAACTATTGCCTCCTATTTTTCTCAGAGAAAGATTTCCCCTCATCCTACCACCAATATCTGTAGTCATGTGCATTTAAAAATAAAAATTCCTGTCAAATGCAAGTACATTCATGAATAATTCTTCCTAACTCTTAACTGTTGAAAAATTTCTTTTTTCTTTAAGCTTTGTTTATTTTAGGAGGAGAGAGAAAGCATGTGAGTGGGGGGAGGGGCTTAGGGAGAGAGAGGATCCTCAAGTAGATTCCATGCTGAGCATAGAGCCTGGCACAGGGCTTGATCCCAGGATCCTGAGATCATGACCTGAGCTGAAATCAAGTCAGCTGCTTAACTGACTGAGCCACCCAGGCTCCCCTGTTGAAGATTTTCTATGTACATCTGATGTGGTACCTTTTACTTAACCTTAATTATTAAAAACTTTTCAGTTAAAAACAAAATTAATGGAATTGCTTGGGATGTCTTGGCTTTATATTCTGATGGTAATATTGGCTTTAATTCAGTTCTCAAACAAATTAAAACTCTTATTCGTGTAGTTATTATTCAGATAATCCTAACATTTTTCCAATTATTAATTCATTAAAACAAAATGCAGTATTCTAATGTTCTTTTCAAATGGATAACTGACTCCTAGTGAGCCTGATATTTCCTAGGCATTCGTGGGAAAAAGTAAGGGCACACTATCTGTTAATTTATAATCTTTAATACTGTTTTTTTGTGGAAATCACCATTTGATAACCATTACATTGTATTTAGGTGCATTGAGAGCAATACACTACATCATGGCAACTGAGTCATTAATATGTATATCTGTTACACTTAGAATGCATTCTCCCTAAACCTGTATTATTTATTCTTCCTCTGATGCTATTATTGGCTATCAGGTATATGCACACAGAATTTGGTGGAGCACTAGTTTTGGAAAAACACAGTATGCTTCCTTTAATTTTATTTTTTTATCTTATTTAAATTCAATTAATTAATATATCATGTATCTTTAGTTTCAGATTTAGAGTTCAGTTATTCATCAATTGCATATAACACCCAGTGCTCATTACATCACATGCCCTCCTTAATGCCCTTCACCCACTTACCCCATCCCCCAATGCACCTCCCCTCCAGCAACTCTGTTTATTATAGTTAAGAGTCTCTTATAGTTTGCCTCCCTCTCTGATTTTGTCTTATTTTTTCCCTCCCTTCCCCTATGATCCTCTGTTTTGTTTCTTAAATTCCACATATGAGTGAAACCATATGATAATCATCTTTCTCTAATTGACTTATTTTGCTTAGCATGATACCCTCCAGTTCCATCCATGTTGTCACAAATAGTAAGATTTCATCCTTTTGATGGCTGAGTAATATTCCATTGTGTATATATACCCCATCTTTATCCATTCATCTGTTGATGGACATCTGGGCTCTTTCTACAGTTTGGCTATTGTGGACATTGCTGCTATAAACACAGGGGTGCAGGTGCCCCTCCAGATCACAACATTTGTATCCTTTGGGTAAATACCTAGTAGTGCAATTGCTGGGTCATAAGGTAGCTCTATTTTCAACTTTTTGAGGAATCTCCATACTGTTTTCCAGAGTGGCTGTACTAGCTTACATTCCCACGAACAGTGTAAAAGGGTTCCCCTTTCTCTGCATCCTCGCCAACATTTGTTGTTTCCTGACTTGTTCATTCCAGCCATTCTGACTGGTGTGAAGTGGTATCTCATTGTAGTTTTGATTTGTATTTCCCTGATGCCAAGTGATGTGGAGCATTTTTTCATGTGTCTGTTGGCCATTTGTATGTCTTCTTTGGAGAAATGTCTGTTCACGTCTTCTGCTCATTTCTTGACTGGGTTATTTGTTTTTTGGGTGTTGAGTTTGATAATTTCTTTATAGATCTTGGATACTAGCCCTTTATCTGATAAGACATTTGTAAATATCTTCTCCCATTCTGTCAGTTGTCTTTTGGTTTTGTTGACTCTTTCCTTTGCTATGTAAAAGCTTTTTATCTTGATGAAGTCCCAATAGTTCATTTTTGCTTTGGTTTCCCTTGCCTTTGGAGATGTGTCTAGCAAGAAGTTGCTGCATGTGTTTGCCTCTAGGATTTTGGTGGCTTCTTTTAGAATCATTGTTTTTTTTTCTCAATATAATTCTATTTATGGACATTTTATAAAATAATATTTTGGATAAGAGAGCCTCTAATGGTTTGTTTGGAATCATCATGGACCATCAAGTCTCAACGTTTCCTATATAACAAAGTTACATTTTTTCTCAATTGCCTTATCTCTTATAGCCCCATGCCATAGAGGATGGATATAAATGAATGAAGGATTTTTGTTTGTTTTTGTATTATTGAATAAACACAAATTACATAGTGATATTTAGTGTGTGACAAGGCTATCAAGGCTATCAACACTCCCATTTCTAGCTCTCTAGAGTGGCAATATTGACAGTAGTGACTGAACAGATTTTCTGGAGTCCAGACTTCCTAGGCCCAAATCTTGGTTCTATCATTTATTAGTTTGGTGACCTTAGGCAAGTTGCTTAAGTTCTCTATACCTTGATTTGCTCAGCTATAAAATAATTATAGTAATAGTGTTACTTTCCCAGGTTGATTTAGTGAATATCCAATAAGTTAATAAATTTGAAAAAGTTAGGACAGTGCCTGATATAAAACGAGGGACTCAATAAATATTAGTTATCATCATCATTACTAATTGTACATAAGGTGGTGACTAGACAAGAGAAACTTGAATAAAATGGACTAATGCTGGTTGGGTAAAACATGAAATTTGATCATATATTTAAGGGGCTTCTTTACTACCTGATGCAAGATTCCAAGATTATTGAGCTTCGATTCAGAAGAATACAGTGGCTGAATAATAATTGATTTAGTTCATAGTCCACATATCCTCTCTGAATTTCAGCTCCCCCTCTCTCAAAAATCATAATCTGTTAAGACCTGTTGGGAAAACCAAATTAAAAAATATCTTTGATAATGCCTTGATACTGAAAAACTCAACACACATTTGAAGTGTTATTTTCAAAATGACTTTAACCTCAATTTCTCAAAGACATATTAAGCCATATTATGAACTACAACATTTATGTTGGATGACTGTGATTGTGCCTCCAGTTTGGAGTGTTGTCCTTCTTCCAAATAGAGTAGAAAAATCACTACCCGACAGTCAACTGATAAAAATTCTCTTTCTTGGACTGCCATCTATTAGCTGTGCAACCTGGAAAATTCACTCCCCATTTCTGTGTCTTAGTTTCTTCATGTAAAATTAATACCTGGAGTCAGTTGATCTCTAAGGTGCTTTCCAGTTTTGATATCCAAGAACTTTAATTAATCCCTGGAAGTAACTCTGATAGGTTTCCAGAGAAAGGGTAAGGGCATGCATCACTGAGAGTGCTTCTAGAGCCAGCAGCGAAATTATAGTTTTACTTGAATTCTTGAGTTCCATCAATATTGATAGCCACAAGTGTACACACAGAATCAGGCTCTGATTATAGTCCAAAATTTGACCAGAGCTTAAGTAACATGGCCAGTGTAATAAGTCTCCAACAAATTTCTTATATTGGAAAGAGATTCATAAAGCCATTTTTAGACTTTATTTGTGGACTCCTAAAGATGTGTGGCCCCCTTGGTGCTTCCCTCATGGAATTAAAATGAGATCTTATTTAGAACTACTCAAGCTATATTCATGGGAGCTCATGATGTGCCATTCCCCCCAGAACAGTATTTCTGTCTGAAACTTCAGGTGGTAGGCAACTTAAATGAGGAAGTTAAATATCACTGACTGCCTTGCTGTAGCTTTGCTGAGCTTTCCACAGTGTATGGGGTAAGTCATTTGGAGGCTTTAGGTTCTCAGTAGTCCTCTTAGGAAATTTGGAGCAATTACTTTAGAGGCAAACATGGACTAATCATTTTGAAATTTCAGCTTAAGCCCACAGCCTTTTTGAGTTAGACAAGCACTAAAATGATCACAAGAGATTCATGTCTCAGGGCCTGGTGACAGCCCACAGCCTAGCACTGCTGGCAAATCTTTCAGTACCACACGTGTGTAAAACTGTTTTCTTTTACTTCCCCACTCTCAAAAGCGCATTGCCAGAGATCCAAGTAACTTTTATAGTGTAGATAATACCATCCTTATGACTAAAGGGTGACTCCAAACTTGAAGAGAATATCTTCATTCCTGAATAGTTATTAATAACAAAGGGGCAGCCAGATATATTATTTAGCACTGATAAGGCTCATCATTCATGGCTCTGAACTTACAAAATTTATCATTTGATTCATGAACTTAGGAATGAGTCTTACATCTAGTAAAGTAACTTTAGTACCCATTGTTACAGTACTCAATACTGAACAGTGATGTTAAGGTTAATTATAAGCAATTCAATAATGGAGCTCCCTTTTGACTTAGAAAATGTCATGGTAGGTGACATTCACATGAGTGAAGCATGCAGGAATAAACATGTTGAGAAAAGAATCATTACTGTCTTAGACAGTAATGGAAAAGAATCATTACTGTCTTAGACAGTAGAGTCAGAACTGAGAAGTCCTCAAGTGTTCCCAGTTCTTAAAATGGGTATTTCAAGGCTAGGCTGGACAAGTGAAAAGTAGAATGGGCCCTTCTGATGGGGGCTGTGCTACAAATTTATTTTTAGGCTTTAGGATGTTTTCTTAGTCAAACCTAAATAAATTGGAAATCCACAGTCTTGTTTCATAAGGGGATCTTTCCTGAGTACTTCTGCAGAACATCCCCTGACAATTCAAGTACACAAGAAAATATGCTTTCTCTAACTCTGGTTAAAAGTCTCATCTCTATTGCCCAAGGGTTATCTAACTACATTTTATTTTGTTATTTATTTCATGAACTGCTTTTCTTTATCTCACTAAAGCCTAAGTACCTTTCGAGCAGGGGACAGACCATATTTCACTTGCACCCATGCCCCAGTGGTGCTGGAGCACATTCTTTTGCACATCATAGGTGCTCAATAAATCCCTTCTGAGTGACTCTTTTTCTTCATACATACAAACTAGGAGCTACATGTAATTGGATAACTTAGGGAGTTTATCTAATTTTAAAATGTTAATTTCTGAGCTAATTGTTATTCAGATTTGGCTTCTCTGATAGTGTCTACTAAGAAGAGAAGACATAATGCTCCTTCCTGGGGTCATTTGATTTCACAGTCTGCTTCTTCCTGAAGCAATGAAGTTGAAACTTTTTTATTTATTTATTTATTTTTTATCTGCCAGGCTTTCTAAATGCTAAAAACTTGCATACAATTGTACTTAATATGAAACACCCTCTCTTTTGGGAAAGAGGTTGTCATCCTAGTTCTGTGCAAGATCAAGTTACCAGATCAGTTAGTGCACTGTAAGACATTCTGTTACTGGCTGGATCTCATTGTCTGAGAGTTAATGATAAACTGAATGTCATCCAGTTCACAAGCTTCTAATCGTGACCGGCTGGTGTTTATAGGTCTTATGCCAATAAAGGCGTCCAAAAATGACAAATGTAACTGGATCAGTGAACATTTGGCTTCAACTCACTGTCAATTAGAAATAAAATGAGAGATTCCAGATCTTTCTTATTTTTTTTGAATTGGTGTGTATATCAGACCCCCAAACAATCTCTGCAATGCAGCAAAAAGAAGCATCATTTGAAAAACTCATTCAAGATGAGAAGAGGTTACTTTCTCACTGTTTTCATTTCTAAATGGTTCCAGTTTTTGTATTCTTCCTTTCCAAATCTTAATACTGCCTTACCTAATGGAAACAGACTTGAGTGAAGAGGAAGTGTTCCATTTTAACTTGACTTCTAAAGACAGAAAAACAGTATGAAGAAAAATGGGTGAAGGAGATAAGCTCCCTATGAAAAATTATTCCAAATCTAAATGTGGAATTTTTCAAATTCCTCCCTTTCATTGACTGGTTAGAATTCAGTGTTATCTTTTAACTGTATATTCAGTGGTAAACATAGTCTTAGATGCTATAGAGCAGCACCAGAGGAATAAAAGACATAGTTTCTATCCTAGCAGAACAAATGATGATATTTGAGACAGCCAGGAGAGACATTTAAGGACTGCCTAATCAATAAGTGCAGATTCACATTTGGCACTGGGAAATGAGTGCAAATGGAATTCTTAGTGAACAAAAGGGGGATCAATAATAGAATGTTTCTAGAATATCTGTTGAATTTAGTAACTTCCATCCAAACCTATCACCAGGACCCTAGTCCAGTAAGCCATTGTCTCTCAAATGGACTATGAAAGACATGCCTAACTGGTTTCAATTCCTTCTCTCTTATACCCTTCCTATCAATATCCTACATGGTAGTCAAACTGGCTTTTCTAAAATATCTTACATGGTAGTCAAACTGGTTTTTCTAAAATGCAAACAAAAATTTGTCATTCCTTTCCCAAAGTTCTTATACAGCTTCTTATTTCTCACAGGATAAAGTTAAAGCTACTTATCATTTGCCAAATAAAGGCCCCTAGAAATTTTTATGACCTGATCACACAAAGATGACTTCTTCCACATTTCTTATTACTCTTTTTACTCTAATCTATGAATAATTCACTCATTTATGTATTTATTCAACAAATATTTATTAAGCACCTAGTATACATTAGGCACTTTTATAGGTGCTAATGATACAAAAGAAGGAAAAGCAGGTATTAGAAATTATCAATCTTCACTAATATTGCATTCCAGTGGAAGCTACAAATTCAATATCTCTAATGCAGAACCTTTTTAGATGTGTTTTAGAAAGAGCAAGGAACTGGGGTGCCTGGGTGGCTCAGTCCATTGAGCGTCTGACTCTTGGTTTCAGATCAGGTCATGATCTCAGAGTTGTGAGATCTAGCCCTGCATCATGCCCTCCACTTAGTGTGGAGTCTGTTTGGGATTCTTTCCCTCTTCCTCTCCCTCTGCCCTCTCCCCCTGCTCATGCTCTCCCCCACTCATAAATAAATAAATATATATATATATTTATTTATTTAGAGAGAGAGAGAGAGAGGGAGGGAGAACACAATGGGGGAAGGGGCAGAGGGAGAGGGAGAAGCAGACTCCCCACCTGTGATGTGGGGCTCCATCCCAGGACCCCGAGATCATGACCTGAGCCAAAGGCAGACGCTTAACTGACTGAGTCACCCAGGTGCCCCTAAATAAGTAAAATCTTAAAAAAAAAAAAAAAAAAAAAAAAAAACGAAAAAAACGAGGGGTGCCTGGGTTGCTCAGTTGTTAAGCATCTGCTTTTGGCTCAGGTCATGATCCCAGGGTCCTGGGATTGAGCCCCATATCAGGTTCCCTGCTCAGTGGGAAGCCTGCTTCTCCCTCTCCCACTCCCCCTGCTTGTGTTCCCTCTCTCACTGTCTTTATCTCTGTAAAATAAATAGATAAAATCTTAAAAAAAAAAAGAGTAAGGGACCAATGTAGTTGAAGACATATGAGTGAGAGGGAAAGTAATAGGTAAGGCATTCAGAGAAGGGGAAGTTTGTGGAGTCCTTGTGGGCCATTATGAGGACTTGGCTTTTATTCCTTGTGTACTGGGGAGCCATTTCACACTTTGAGCAGAGAAACAATATGGTCTTACTTGCTTTTCAAAATATTCAAATTCCTTGGTTTCCTATTATTTTGCTTTTTACAAATGAGGTATGATTTATGTACATTAAAATTCACCTTTTTAAATATACAGCCCTGAGTTTCAAAAATACATACAATCATGTAATTACCATGATAATCAATATATGGAAGAACTTCATTGCTTTCCAAAATTCTCTTCAGCCCCTTTGTAATCAACACCTACACCATGCATAGCAACTGGTAACAGCTGATCAGTTTCCTGCTTTGTAATATTGCCTTTTCCATGTGTTATATAAGTGGGATCATAGCATATACTCCTTTTGAGTATGCCTTCTTTTACTTAAGAAATACATTTAAGGCTCATTCATGTTGTTTCATGTGTATCAGTGATGCATTCCTGTTTATTGCTGAGTATAATTTCATTGTATAGATGCACCAGTTTGTTTATCAATTCATCTTTGGCAGGATTTTTGGGTTGTTTACACTTTTGGCTATTATAAACAATAAATAATGTTATGAACATTCACATAAAAGTCTTTCTGTGGACATGTTTCCATTTTCTTGGATAAATACCTAGAAGTGGGTTTGTTGGGTCTTATGGTAAGTATATGGCAAATTGTTCTCCAAAGTGTTTGTATTATTTTACATTACTATCAGCAATGTATT
Organism: Mirounga leonina; assembly: GCF_011800145.1. NCBI lineage: Eukaryota > Metazoa > Chordata > Mammalia > Carnivora > Phocidae > Mirounga > Mirounga leonina. The sequence goes on from NW_023270513.1 coordinate 24,289,476, forward strand.
AGAGTTGTCACTTATCATATTTGACAAAATTCATTAGCTTTTTTCCCCCCATCTTAATATGCATATAGTGATATCTCTTTGTGGATTTATTTTGCTTTCCCCTAATGTAATGACATTGAATGTCTTCTCATAAGTTTATTTGTCATATATATACACTTTTTGGTCAAGTTTCTATTCAGATCTTCAGCCCAGTTTGTTTTATTGAGTTGTTTGTTTTCTTAATATTGAATTTTGAGAGTTCTTTATATATTCTAAATTCAACTCTTTCAGAATATGAATTTTGAAGGTATTTTCTCCCACTCCCTTTTAAAATATGAATTTTGAAGTTATTTTCTCCCATTCTGTAGTGTACTCTCATTTATTAACAGTTTCTTTGCATTTTGCAGCTTATTGACATATAATGTACATCCACTAAACTGCACATATTTAAAGTATACAACTTTATAAATTTTGACATATACATACATGCATGAAATCATTGTCATATTTAAGATGGTGAACATATCCATCACCCCAAAAATTTCTTCATGCTCCTTTGTACTTACTTCCTCCATCCCTCCATGCTCCTCATTCTCAGACAACCAGTGATCTACTTTCTGTCACTCTTGAATAGTTTGTGAGTTTTAAAATGTTATAAAGTAGAATCATACAATATTTACTTTTTTTATTGTGTGGCTACTTTGACTCAGATAATTATTTTGAGCTTTGTCCATGGTATCTTGTGCATCAATTGTTCATTCTTTTTATTAGTTTTATTTCATTGTATGGATATACTGTAATTTAGTCAATCATTTGTTGATGAACATTTGGATTGGTAGCAGTATCTTTTGAAGAACAAACTTCTAAATTCTGAGGAGTTCAATTTTTCACTTTTATTTTATTTTAGCAATTTTACATTATTTTGTATCTAAGAAATTGTTGACCCCTGTAAATTTATAAGTGCATTCTCTTACATTTTATTTTAGAAGTTTAATGGTTTTTGATTTTACATTTAATTCTATGTCATTTTGGTATATGATGCAAGGTATGGATTGAGGTCATTATTTTTTGCACATGAACTTCCAATTATTAAAGCACCATTGTTGAGAGAGTATGTTTCATCATTTAATTGTCTTTGCATCTTTGTTGAGACTCAGTTGACCAATACAACACTGTATTGAATAGTGTGCTTCCGATTTTGCTCTTCTTTCCTAAAATTGTTTTAGATATTTTAGATACTTTGTTTTTCCATCAATATTTTATAAACAGCTTATTTATTTATATTTTTTATGCTGAGCAAAATAAGTCAAACAGCTTATTTATTTCTATAAATTGCCTTTATGTATATGTATATGAATTTATACATCAGTTGGGGAATAAATGACATATTAACAGTATTGAGTCTTCCAAACCATAAGCACAACATATAGTTTATCTCTCCATATAGTTAGGTCACCATTGACTTTCTCCTCAGTGATTTCTGTTATTCAACATACAGTTATTGCACACATTTTCAAAACTTTACATCAATGTAATTCAAAGGACAATATATTTTAAAGTTTAATTTCTATTTTTTCATTGCTAGTGTTGAGAAATACAAATGATTTTTAAATATAGGCCTTTTATCTTGTCAGTTTTCTGAACTAATTTAATAGATCTCCTGGCCTTTGAACAGACTCTTTAGGATTTTCTATTTAGATGATCATGTCATATGAGAATACAGAATATTATTTCTTTCTTTCTAATTTGAATTGTCTTAAGTTTTTATTTAAATTCTGCTTAGTTAACATGTAGTGTGATATTAGTTTCGGGTGTACAATATAGTGATTCAACATTTCCATAACAGTACTGGGTGCTCATCACAACAAATGCACTCCTTAATCCCAGTCACCTTTGTAATCACCCCCACCCACATCCTCTCTGTTAACCATCAGCTTTTCTCCATAGTTAAGAGTCTGTTTCTTGGTTTGTCTCTTTCTCTCTCTCTCTTTTTTTTTTTTTTGCTCATTTGTTTTGTTTCTTAAATTCTACATATGAGTGAAATCATAGGGTATTTGCTTTTCTCTGACTGCCTTATTTTGCTTAGCATAATAATTTCTAGCTCTATTCTCATCATTGCAAATGGCAAGATTTGATTATTTTTTATGGCTGAGTAGTATTCCATAGTGTGTGTGTGTGTGTGTGTGTGTCTATATATCTACCTATATCTCTGTATCTATATAATATCTTCTTTATCCATTCACCAGTCAGTGGACACTTGGGCTCTTTCCATAATTTGGCTATTGTAGATAATGCTGCTGTAAACATCAGGATGCACATATCCCTTTGAATTAGTATTTTTGTATTCTTTGGGTAAATATTAACTAGTATAATTGGTGGCTCCTAGGGGAGTTCTATTTTGAACTTTTTGAGGAAACTCCATACTGTTTTCTAGAGTGGCTGCACCAGTTTGCATTTCCACCAACAATGCAAGAGGTTTCCCCTTTCTCCACGTTCTCATCAATACCTGTTGTTTTTTGTGTTGTTGATTTTAGCCATTCTGACGTATGAGTTGATATCTCATTGTAGTTTTGATTTGCATTTTCCTGATGATGAGGGTTGTTGAGCATCTTTTCCTTTGTCTCTTGGCCATCTGGATGTCTTCTTTGGGAAAACGTTTATTCATGACTTCTGCCTATTTTAATTGGATTATTCACATTGGGTGTTGAGTTGTATAAGTTCTTTATATATTTTGAATACATCCCTTTATCAGATAAGTCATTTGTAAATATCTTCTCCCATTCCACAGGTACCTTTTAGTTTTGTTGTTTCTTTTGCTATGCAGAATCTTTTTATTTTGATGAAGTCCCAATAGTTTATTTTTGCTTTTGCTTCCCTTGCCTCCAGAGACATATCTAGTAAGAAGTTCCTATGGCTGATGTTCAAAGAGGTTACTGCCTGTACTCTCCTCTTGGATTTTTGTGGTTTCGGGTCTCACATTTAGGACTTTAATCCATTTTGAATTTATTTTTGTGTAAGGTAAGAAAGTGGTCCAGTTTCATCCTTTTGCATATTGCTGTCCTGTTTTCCCAACACCATTTGTTGTAGAGACTGTCTTTTCTCCTTTGGATATTCTTTCATGCTCTGTCAAAGATTAATTCACCATACAGCTGAGGGTCCATTTCTGGGTTTTCTATTCTGTTCTCTTGATATGTGCCTATTTTTGTGCCAGTACCACACTGTTTTGATGACTACAGGTTTGTAATAAAACTTGAAGTCTAGAATTGTGATGCCTCTAGTTTTTCTTTTCTTTTTCTTTTTTTTTTTTTAGTTTTTATTCAAATTCCAGTTAATTAACATACAGTGTAATATTAATTTCAGGTGTACAATTTAGATCAACACTTACATACAACACACAGCACTAATCACAAGTTCACTCCTTAATCCCCAGCACCTACTTAACTCATCATTCCACCCACTTCCCCTCTGGTAACCATGAGTTTGTTCTCTATAGTTAACAGTCTGTTTTTGGCTTTTATCTCTTTTTTTCTTTTTCAAGATTGCTTTGATGATTTGATTTCTTTGTGCTTCCATACAAATTTTAGGATTGTTTTAGCTCTCTGAAAAATATTGGTATTTTGATAGGGATTGCATTGAATGTGTAGATTGTTTTGGGTAGTATAGACATTTTAATAATATTTACTCTTCCAATCCATGAGCATGGGATGTATTTCCATTTTTTGTGTCATATTACTTTTTTTAAAGATTTATTTATTGGGGCGCCTGAGTGGCTCAGTCGTTAAGCGTCTGCCTTCAGCTCAGGTCATGATCCCAGGGTCCTGGGATCAAGTCCCACATCGGGCTCCCTGCTTGGCGGGAAGCCTGCTTCTCCCTCTCCCACTCCCCCTCCTTGTGTTCCCTCTCTCACTGTGTCTCTCTCTGTCAAATAAATAAAATCTTAAAAAAAAAAAAGATTATTTACTTTAGAGAGAGAGAGAATGAGAGCACAAGGAGGAGGGGTGAGAGAGTCTTAAGCAGATTCTGGTTGAGCATAGAGCCTGATGCAGGGCTTGATCTCATGGCCATGAGATCATGACCTGAGCTGAATTAAGAGTTGGATGCTTAACTAACTCTGGCACCCAGACACCCCATATTCAATTCCTCTTATTAGTGTTTTATGGGTTTTATTTTCTGACCAAAATGGTATGAAAATAGAAGTCAACCACAAGAAAAAAATTTAGAAAGTTCACAAATACATGGAGGTTAAACAATGTGTTACAATAAATGAGTCAACCAGGAAATCGGAGAAGAAATTAATTAAAAAAAAACAAAACATGGAAACAAATGAAAATGAAAACATGATGATCCAAAACCTTTGGGATGCAGTGAAAGTGGTCCTAAGAATGAAGTATAGAGCAATACAGCCCTGTCTCAAGAAGCAAGAAAAGTATCAAATAAACAATCTAACCTTATACCTAAAGGAGCTAGAAAAAAAAAAAAAAAACAAATGGACCCTAAAAGTCAGCAGAAGAAGGGAAATAATAAAGATTAGAGAAGAAATAAATTATCTACAAACTGAAAAAAACAATAGAACCATGAAACCAGGAGCTGGTTCTTTGAAAGCATTAATAAAATTGATAAACCTCCAGCCAGACTCATCAAAAAGAAAATATAAAGGGTCCAAATAAATAAAATCACAAATGATAGAAGAGAACTAATGTCCAGCACCACAGAATTATGCACAATTATAAGAGAATATTATAAAAAACTATATTCCAACAAATTGGAAAACCTGAAAGAAATGGATGCATTCCCAAAAATACATAAACTACCAAAACTGAAACAGGAAGAAATAGAAAACTTGAACAGACAGGTAATGAGCAAAGACATTGAATCAGTAATCAAAAATCTCCCAACAAACCAAAGTCCAGGCCAGATGGCTACTTAGGCAAATTCTACCAAGTCTTTAAAAAGAGTTAATACCTATTCTTCTCAAATGATTCCAAAAAATAGAAAAGGAAGGAAAACTCCCTAAGTCATTCTGCAAGGCCAGTATTACCTATAATATCCAACATAATATCAGAGAAAAGTAAAGTTGGAGGGCTGACATTACCAGACTTCAAGAATTACTATAAAGATATAGTAATCATTGAACACTACAACTGGCTAACTGAACATAATAATAAAAAAAAATTAAAAGATATAGTAATCAGGATAGTGTGGTATTAGCAAGATTAATTCAGTAACACTGAAGGATACAAAATTAATATTCAGAAATCCATTGCATTTCATTACACTAATAAAGAATTAGCAAAAAGAGAAATTAAGAAAGCAATCCTATTTACAATTATACCAAAAAGAATAAAATGCATAAGAATAAATTTGACGATGAGATGAAAGACCTATACATATTTTTGAAGATTTTATTTATTGATTTGTCAGAGAGAGAAAGAGAGAGCAGGAGGAGTGGCAGGCAGAAGAAGAATCAGGCTCTCCACTGAGCAAAGAACCCAATGCAGAACTTGATCCCAGGACCCTAGGATCCTGACCTGAGCTGAAGGCAGACACTTAACTAACTGAGCCGGCCAGGCACCCCAAAAGACCTATATTTTGAAAACTATAAGACATAGATGAAATAGGTTGAAGATGACACAAACAAATGGAAAGATAGTCCATGCTCATAGATAAGAAGAATTAATATTGTCAAAATGTCCATACTATCCAAAGCACTCTACAAATTCAATGCAATTCCTGTCAAAACCCCAATAATATTTCTCTGGGAACTAGAAGAAATTATCCTAAAATCTGTACAGAACCAAATAAGACTCCAAATAGTCAAAGCAATCTTGAGAAAGAACAAAGCTGGAAATATCATAATCCCAGATTTCAAAGCTATAGTAATCAAAAGAGTATTACTGTCACTAAAATAGATGCATAAATCAATGGAACAGAATAAAGAATCTAAAAATAAACCCATACTTAAATGGTCAATTAATCTATGACAAAGGAGGCAAGAATAAACAATGGAGAATAGACAGTCTGTTCAATAAATTGTGCTGGGTAAATTGGACAGCTACATGCAAAAGAATAAAACTGGATCACATTCTTACACCATGCATAAAAATAAACTAAAAATGAATTAAGGACCTAAATGTGAGATCTGATTCCATAAAACTGCTAAAAAAAAGATAGACAGTAATCTTTTGGACATTGGCCTTAGCAATATATTTATGGATATGTCTCCTCAGGCAAGGGAAACAAAAGTCAAAATGAACTATTGAGACTACAACAGAATAAAAAGCTTTTGCAAAGAAAGGAATCCATCAATAAAACAAAAAGGCAACCTGATGAATGGGAGAAGATATTTGCAAATCGTATATCTGATAAGGGATTAATATTCAAAATATATAAAGAACATACACAACTCAACACCAAAATAAATCAATAATCCAATTAAAAAATGGCCACAGGACCTAAATAGACATTTTTCCAAAGAAGACATACAGATGGCCATCAAACACAAGAAAATATGCTCAACATCACTAATCATCAGGAAATGCAAATCAAAACCACAATGAAATATCATCTTACACCTGTCAGAATGGCTAGAATAAAAAAAAAAAAAATAAGTGTTGGTAAGGCTGTGGGGATAAAGAAACCCTTGTATGCTGTTGGTGGGAATGCATATTGGTGCAGCCATTATGGAAAACAATATGGAAGTTCCTCAAAAAATTAAAAATAAGATCACTGTATGGTCCAGTAATTCCACTACTATGTATTTACTCAAAAAACAAAACAAAGCAGGCGCCTGGGTGGCTCAGTTGGTTAAGCGACTGCCTTCGGCTCAGGTCATGATCCTGGAGTCCCTGGATCGAGTCCCGCATCGGGCTCCCTGCTCGGCAGAGAGTCTGCTTCTCCCTCTGACCCTCCCTCCTCTCATGTGCTCTCTCTCATTCTCTCTCTCTCAAATAAATAAATAAAATCTTAAAAAAAAAACAAAGCAAAAATGCTAAATGAAAAATAAAAAGGAACCCTATATTTATTACAGCACTATTTACAGTAGCCAAGAAATGGAAGCAACCCAGGTGTGAATCCATAGATGAATGGATAAAGAAGATGTGGCATCTATCTATCTATCTATCTATCTATCTATCTATCTATCTATCTATCTATCTATCTTTCTTTCTTTCTTTCTTTCTTTCTTTCTATCTATCTATCTATCTATCTATCTATCTATCTATCTATCTATCTATCTATCATCTATCTATAATGGCATAGTACTTAAAAAATGAGATCCTGCCATTTATGACAGCATGGATGGACCTAGAGGGTAGTATGCTAAGTGAAATAAGTCAGACAGAGAAAGACAGATACTATATGATTTCACTTATCTGTGGAATCTAAAAACAAATGAGAAAAAAAAAAAAGCAGAATCAGATCCATGAATACAGAGAACAAATTGATAGTTGCCAGAAGAGATATGGGAATAAGGGGATGGGCAAAATGAGTAAAGGGGAGTGGGATATACAGGCTTCCATTTATGTAATGAATAATCATGGGGATAAAAGGTACAGCACAGGAAATATAGTCAATGGTATTGTAATGGCGTTGTATGGTGACAGATGGTAGCTACATTTGTGATGAACATAGCATAACATATTAACTTGTTGAATGACTATGTTGTACACCTGAAACTAATGTAACATTGTGTGCCAAGTATAATTTTGTAAAACAATATATAGACAAATAGATCACTGGAACAGAATAAAGAGCCCAGAATTAAGCCCCAATAAATATAGTCAATTGGTCTTTGACAAAAGAGAAAAGATAGTACAATAGAGCAAAGATGGTCTTTTCAATAAATGGTTCCACAATCACTGGACATCCACAGGGGGAAAAAAAAATGCATGCAGACATGATACTTACACCTTTCACAAAAAAGAACTACAAATGGATCACAGACCTAAAAGAAAAACACAAAACTATAAAACTTATAAGATAACATAGGGAAAAAACATATGCCCTTGGATGTGGGGATGCCCTTTTCAATACAACCCCAAAGACATGATCCATGAAAGAAATAATTGACAAGCTGGACTTCATTAAAATTTAAAACTTCTGCTCTGTTAAAGAAAACGTCAAGAGACTAAGAAGAAAAGTCACAGACTGGGAAAAATATTTGCAAAACACACATCTAATCAAGGACAGTTATCCAAATATATAAAGAATTCTTAGAACTCAGAGCACCTGGATGGTTTAGTTGGTTAAACATCTGCTTTCAGCTCAGGTCATGATTCCAGAGTCCTTGGATCGAGCCCCCTGTCTGGACTCCCTGCTCAGTGGAGAGCCTGCTTCTCCTGCTCCCTCTGCCCTTCACCCTAGCTTATGCTCTCTCTCTGTGTCTCACTCTCAAATGAATAAATAAAATCTTAAAACAAAGAATTCTTAAAACTCAACAATAAAAAAAAAACCTTATTAAAAATGGGTCAAAGCCCTTACAGACACCTTATTAAATAAGATATACAGACAGCAAATAAGCATATGAAAAGATGCTCAACATCATGTCATCAGAGAAATGCTTATTAAAACAATAATTGAATACCACTCTATACATATTAGAATGGCCAAAATCTAGATCACTGACAACAGCTAATGCTGATGTGGATGTGGAGCAACAGAAACTCTCATGAATTGCTGGTGAAATTACAAAATGGTACAGCCATTGTGGAAGATGGGTTAGTGGTTTCTTACAAAACTAAACATACTCTTACTGTATAATCTAGCAATCATGTTCTTTGCTATTTATCCAAAGAAGCTGAAATTTTGTCAACACAAAATCGTGCATAAAGATATTTTTAGCAACTTAATTTATAATTGCCAAAATTTGCAATAAACCAAGATGTCCCTCAGTAGATAAATGGATAAACGAACTGTGATACATCCAGCTCTAACAATGAAATATTTTTCAGCACTAAAAAGAAATGATCTATGAGTCCTGAAAAGACATGGAGGAAACTAAAATACATATTACTAAATGAAAGAAGCCATCTGGAAGGGCACATACTGTATGATTCCAACTATATGATATTCAGTAAAAGGCAAAACTATGGAGACAATAAAAAGATTAGAGGTTGCCGAGGTGAGGTGTGGGGAGAGAGAATAAGTAGAGCTCAGAGGGCTTTTAGGGAAACAAAAATACTCTGCATGATACTGTAATGATAGATATATGTAATTACACATTTGTCCAAACCCACAAAATGTACAACACCAAAAATGTACTATAATGTAAATTCTGGACTTCAGGTGATTATGATGTGTCATTGTAGGTTTATCAATTTTAACAAAAGTACCCTTTTGGTGGGGGATTTTGGTGATGGAGGAGGTTATGCATGTGTGGAGGCAAGCAATATATAAGAAGTCCCTAAATTTTGCTGTGAACCTAAACTTCCTCTTAAAAAATAGTCTTAATAATTATACTACTAAAAGGCATATGAACATAGAGGCTTTTTTCATTGAAAAACTGTTATGTACATTATTTATTTATTTATTTATTTATAGTATATGTACTGCCGAAGCGAGCACATTTATTTTTAAAGATTTTATTTATTTGACAGAGAGACACAGCATGAGAGAACATAAGCAGGAGGAGTGGGAGAGGGAGCAGCAGGCTAACCGCTGAGCAGGGAGCATGATGCGGGGCTCAATTTCAAGACCCTGGGATCATGACCTGAGCCGAAGGCAGACACTTAACAACTGAACCACCCAGGTGCCCCTATGTACATTTTTTATATTGATACAAAAATTTTCAGGTTATCTACTTCTTTTTGAATCTTTTGTTGGTAGCTTCTTTCAAGGAATTGGTCTATTCTAAATTGTAGAATCAATGCACATAAAATGATTGTTATTCCATTTGTATTTTTTTTAATATCAGTAGACACTATAGTAACTTTCCTTCTGTTTGTGGTAGTAATTTGTATCTTTTCTCTTTCCTTCGTTAGGCTGGATAAAAGTTTATGAATTGTCTAGCCTATAGGATCCAACAGTACATTAAAAGGATTATTCACCATGACCAAGTGGGATTTATCTCTGGGCTGCAAGGTTGGTTCAACATCCTCAAATCAATCAATGTGATACAATACATTAACAAAAGAAAGAACAAGAATCATATGATCCTCTCAATTGATGCAGAAAAAGCTTTTGACAAAGTACAGCATCCTTTCTTGATCAAAACTCTTCAGAGTATAGGGATTGAGGGTACATACCTCAATATCATAAAAGCCATCTATGAAAAACCTACAGCGAATATCATTCTCAATGGGGAAAAACCGAGAGCTTTCCCCCTAAGGTCAGGAACGTGGCAGGGATGTCCACTATCACCACTGCTATTCAACATAGTATTGGAAGTCCTAGCCACAGCAATCAGACAACAAAAAGAAATCAAAGGTATCCAAATTGGCAAAGAAGAAGTCAAACTCTCACTCTTTGCAGATGATATGATACTTTATGTGGAAAACCCAAAAGACTCCACCACAAAACTGCTAGAACTCATACAGGAATTCAGTAAAGTGGCAGGATATAAAATCAATGCACAGAAGTCAGTGGCATTCCTATACACCAACAACAAGACAGAAGAAAGAGAAATTAAGGAGTCGATCCCATTTACAATTGCACCCAAAACCATAAGATACCTAGGAATAAATCTAGGTAACCAAAGAGGCAAAGGATCTTTACTCAGAAAACTATAAAATACTCATGAAAGAAATTGAGGAAGACACAAAGAAATGGAAAAACGTTCCATGCTTATGGATTGGAAGAACAAATATTGTGAAGATGTCAATGCTACCTAGAGCAATCTACACATTCAATGCAATCCCCATCAAAATACCATCCACTTTTTTCAAAGAAATGGAACAAATAATCCTAAAATTTGTATGGAACCAGAAAAGACCCCGCATAGCCAGAGGAATGTTGAAAAAGAAAAGCAAAGCCAGCGGCATCACAATTCCGGACTTCCAGCTCTATTACAAAGCTGTCATCAACAAGACAGCATGGTACTGGCACAAAAACAGAAACATAGATCAATGGAACAGAATAGAGAGCCCAGAAATGGACCCTCAACTCTATGGTCAACTCATCTTTGACAAAGCAGGAAAGAATGTCCAATGGAATAAAGACAGTCTCTTCAACAAATGGTGTTGGGAAAATTGGATAGCCACATGCAGAAGAATGAAACTGGACCATTTCCTTACACCACACACAAAAATAGACTCCAAATAGTTGAAAGACCTCAATGTGAGACAGGAGTCCATCCAAATCCTAAAGGAGAACACAGGCAGCAACCTCTTTGACCTCAGCCGAAGCAACTTCTTCCTAGAAAGATCGCCAAAGGCAAGGGAAGCAAGGGCAAAAATGAACTATTAGGACTTCATCAAGATAAAAAGCTTTTGCAAAGCAAAGGAAACAGTCAACAAAACCAAAAGACAACCGACAGAATGGGAGAAGATATTTGCAAATGACATATCAGATAAAGGGCTAGTATCCAAAATCTATAAAGAACTCATGAAACTCAACACGCAAAGAACAAAGAATCCAATCAAGAAATGGGCAGAAGACATGAACAGACATTTTTCCAAAGAAGACATCCAAATGGCCAACAGACACATGAAAAAGTGCTCAATATCGCTCGGCATCAGGGAAATACAAATCAAAACCTCAATGAGATATCACCTCACACCAGTCAGAATGGCTAAAATTAACAAGTCAGGAAACGACAGATGTTGGCGGGGATGCGGAGAAAGGGGAACCCTCCTACACTGTTGGTGGGAATGGAAGCTGGTGTAGCCACTCTGGAAAATTGTATGGAGGTTCCTCAAAAAGTTGAAAATAGAGCTACCATACGATCCAGCAATTGCACTAGTGGGTATTTACCCCAAAGATACAAAAGTAGGGACCCGAAGGGGTACGTGCACCCTGATGCTTATAGCAGCAATGTCCACAATAGCCAAACTGTGGAAAGAGCCAAGATGTCCATCGACAGATGACTGGATAAAGAAGAAGTGGTATATATATATACAATGGAATATTATGCAGCCATCAAAAGGAATGAGATCTTGCCATTTGCAAAGACATGGATGGAACTGGAGGGTATTATGTTGAATGAAATAAGTCAAACAGAGAAAGACATGTATCATATGATCTCACTGATATGAGGAATTCTTAATTGTAGGAAACAAACTGAGGGTTGCTGGAGTGGGGGGTGGGGTGGGAGGGAGAGGGTGACTGGGTGATAGACACTGGGGAGTGTATGTTCTCTGGTAAGCACTGTGAATTGTGCAAGACTGTTGAATCTCAGATCTCTACCTCTGAAACAAATAATGCAATATATGTTAAGAAAAAAAAAAAGAAGAAGAAGAAGAAGGTAGTGGGAGGGGAAGAATGAAGCGGGGGAAATTGGAGGGGTAGATGAACCATGAGAGACGATGGACTCTGAAAAACAAACAGGGTTCTAGAGGGGAGGGGGGTGGGAGGATGGGTTAGCCTGGTGGTGGGTATTGAGGAGGGCACATTCTGCATGGAGCACTGGGTGTTATGCACAAACAATGAATCATGGAACACTTCATCTAAAACTAATGATGTAATGTATGGGGATTAACATAAGAATAAAAAAAAAGTTTATGAATTGTATTAATCTTTTCAAAGAGCAGTTGAATTGAGTTATTGTTTTTCTGTTCTCAATTTCATTGATTTCTGCTGTTATCATTTTGTTTCCTTCTTTCTGCTTACTTTGAGCTTCTTTTCCTCTTCTTTTTCTAGTTTTTTAAAATGAAAGCTTAAATCATTGATTTTAGACATTTCTTCCTTTCTAATATAGGCAGTGTTAAAAAACTGCTTTCTAAATACTTTTTAGTTTGCATCCCAGCGATTTTGATTTGTTTTCACTTGCATTGAATTAAAAACATTTTCTAATATCCCTTGTGACTCTCTCTTTTACCCATGGGTTATTCAGGTGTTTTGTTTGTTTACTTTTAGCTTCTAAATACTTGGACATTTTCCAGATATTTGTTATTGATACCTAGTTTAATTCCTCTATGGCTAGAGAACATACTATGAATGAATTCACTTAATATTTTAAAATGTAATTTTATTGAGGGATAATTGACACATAACATTGTGTAAGTTTAAGGTATACAACTTCTTGATTTGATACATTTACACATTGCAATATGATTATCACCATTGTGTTATCTAATCTCTCTATCATGTCACATAATTATATTTCTAAAGAATACATTTAAAGATTTATTTTATAAGCCAGAATATAGTTTACATTGACTAATGTTTTATGATTATATGTAAAGAATGTGTGATCTGATGTTGTTTAATGTTCTGTAAATGTCAATTAGGTCAAGTTGAATGATAGCATTGTTTGTGTCTTATATATCTTCACTGATTTTGTCTTCTTATTCTTTTAATTAGTAATAGATGAGTTTTTAATTCTTTGTATATGATCTTTGAGTTGTTTTACCTTTCAGTTCTATCACTCTTTTGTTTTATGTACTTAATCTCTGATTTTGTGTGTATAAGTAATATGGATTGTTGTGTCTTCTTGATGAACAAACTTCCTTTATCATTGTGTAACATCTTACTTTATCCTTGGTAATATTTGTTCCAAAATCTATTTTTTCTGATATTAATACAGCCAACCCAATTTATTTTTTCTTTTTTTTAATTTTATTTTATGTTATGTTAATCACCATACATCATTAGTTTTTGATGTAGTGTTCCATGATTCATTGTTTGCATATAACACCCAGTGCTCCATTCAATACATGCCCTCTTTAATACCCATCACCAGGCTAACCCATCCCCCCACCCCCTCCCCTCTAGAACCCTCAGTTTGTTTCTCAGAGTCCATAGTTTCTCATGGTTCATCCCCCCCTCCGATTCCCCCCCCTTCATTTTTCCCTTCCTACTATCTTCTTCTTTTTTTTTTTTTTAATACATAATGTATTATTTGTTTCAAAGGTACAGGTCTATGATTCAACAGTCCTACACAATTTATTTATTTTTATTAGAGTTTACATGGCATATCTTTTTCCATTCTTTCACTTTTACCTTAATTATTACTTTGTCTTTAAAGTGGATTTCTTGGGGCTTCTGGGTGGCTCAGTTGGTTAAGCATCTGACTCAATCTCAGCTCAGGTCTTGATCTTGGGGACATGAGTTCAAGCCCTGCACTGGGCTCCACAGTAGGCATGGAGCCTACTTAAAGAGCAAAATAACAACAAAACAAAACAAAAAACAAGAAACAAAAAGACATGGATTTCTTGTAGACAACATATGCTAGCTGTTCAATCTGACAATTTCTGTATTTTTCTGGTATACATAGTCTATTAACATTTAATGTAACTGTGGATATGGCTTCCTTAAAATCAATCATTTTTCTAATCATTTTCTATTCTATTTTTTCCTTCTGTCTTTACTTTTTTGATTGATAAAATATTATGTAATTCTATATTACCCCCACTTTTGATTTATTATTTTAAATATTGATTACTCTTTTTTCAATTATTACTTGTAACTGAGGTTTATGACACACATCTTTATTTAATCACAGTCTACTTTCAAATAACATTAAACCACTTCATTTATAGTGTCTGATGTTTGTAACAGTATGCTCACAATTCCACTTTCTCATCTTCTGTGATATTTTTCATGTACATTTTTCTTTTACATATGTTATAAACACACGTTACATTACCTTTATGTTTGATTTATGTAACAATTCTTTTAGCATGATTAAACATAGAATAAATGAATTTTATATTTATCCTAATTTTTACCATTTCCAGAACTCTTTATTTCTTTGGGAGAATCCAAGTTTCTTTCTGGTATCATATACCTTTTATCTTAAGGAATTTACTCAATTTTTTTTTAAGATTTTTTAATTTATTTATTTGAGAGAGAGAGAATGAGAGACAGAGAGCATGAGAGGGAGGAAGTCAGAGGGAGAAGCAGACTCTCCTCCGAGCAGGGAGCCCGATGTGGGACTCAATCCTGGGACTCCAGGATCATGACCTGAGCTGAAGGCAGTCACTTAACCAACTGAGCCACCCAGGCACCCCTCAATATTTTTTTTTAGTACAGCTCTGTTTACAATAAATGATTCTGACTTTAGATCATTTGAAAAGTTTTAATTTTTGAAATATATTTTTACTGGGTACGAAGTTACTGGTTGATATATATATTTTTTTTCTCTTTCAGTACTCTAATGATATTAGTTCATTGACTTTTACCCTTTGTAGCTTATGACAAGAAATCTGCAATTATTCTTATCTTTGTTCCTCTGTATGCAATGTGATCTCTCACTCCACAGTAACTTCAAGATTTTCTCTCCATTTTTTATTTGCAGGAGCTTAAATATGATGTACTGTGTGTGTGTGTGTGAGAGAGAGAGAGAGAAACAGAGAGAAACAGAGACAGAGATTTATTAAACTTGGTGTTTTCTGATTTTCCTGAATTTATCATTTAATGTCTTTCTTTATTTTTAGAAAGTACTCAGCTGTTATTTTTTCAAATATTTTTTTTCTACCAAATACTTTCTCCCCTTCTTGGAATCCAACTACACATAAGTTAAACTGATGTTGTCCCAGTGTTTGAACTCTTGGATAACTTTTTCTTTCTTGTGTGTTGCTCTTTGATAATTCCTATGGACCTAGGTTAAAGTTCAGTATTTTTTTCTGCTCTATCCAATCTACTTATGAACCCAACAAAAGTGTACTTTATCTTTGTTACTGTGTTTTTTCCCTTAATTTCCTATTGATTATTATTAAGTCCATGTCTTTGCTGAAATTACTCATCTGTTAATGTTGTACATGTTTTCCACATATAATCTTTAATTTATTAATTATAGTTATTTTAAATCCCTCTCTTTTATTACCAACTTCTGAGTCATACCTGAGTCTTATTTTACTGATTGTTTTGATTCTCAATATTTTTTTTCTTTTATCATTTGACTTTTTTTTTAATTAAAGCTGGGTATTATGTGTAGAACAGTGGATACTGAGATAAATAGCACTTATGCCTGAGGACATTTCTGTTAAGTCTTCTGTTAGGTCTATTGTGAGGGATTAAATCAGTCTAGTCAGGAGCTGAGCTGGGTTTCTCTTTTGTTGCTTACCTACAGTGCGCCATAGTCTTTAAATTCTAATTTTACTTTGTGCTTAGGGTGTGAATTGTGTTTCTGGAAGTTTTTCTTTTTTTTCACTCTTTCATTTTCACCATCAGTTTTAAGCTTTGTCTGTGGGCTAGAGCCTTAGAAAGGATCTTTCTCTCTCTCTCCCTCTCTCTATCTTCACTCTTGCTCATCCTCCAGAGGTAATCTGCTATCACTGTCAGTGCTTGCTGGCCTGTTGGGAAAATGTTGTTTGGGACATTCTCTGTTGTCCTGGTTCAGTATAAGATTTAAGTAGACCCTTTGTTTCTGGTTCCTGGGAGTGGCAATTTCTCAAAGATCCTTCCCCTTCTACTTGTGACAGCTGAATTCTGCCTTGTATCTTATCTTTAATAAAGCTTATGCAGAAGATAGTTTCTGGGGGTGCCTGGGTGGCTCAGTCGTTAAGCGTCTGCCTTCAGCTCAGGTCATGATCTCAGGGTCCTGGGGTCGAGCCCCACATCGGGCTCCCTGTTTGGCGGGAAGCCTGCTTCTCCCTCTCCCACTCTCTCTGCTTGTGTTCCCTCTCTCGCTGTGCCTCTCTCTGTCAAATAAATAAATAAAATCTTTTTTTTTTAAAGAAGATAGTTTCTGGTTCCTCCCTTAGCAGATGTGGATTTCTAATGATCTGAGCTTAGGATGGTTTCCTACACCTTTCTGCAGAAGGATTTTATTTTTCCTTCATCTAGTAATGGAACCTTAAATGTGGCCTGGGGGATTTTTCTCCCCTCCCCCTCAGTGTCTTAAGGCTTATATTCTGTAGAAACATAGAAGAATAAGATCTAAGTGGGGCTTCTTGCCTTTCCTGTAGCTAACATTGATCCTTTCACTGAGGCTTGTACCAATAAGGGGTGTTCTCTCTAGTATTTTACCGTGGATCTCATGTCTCTCATGAGAACATAGTAAGATCCATGGAGACAGCAAGTGGATGCAAACTCCTCTACATTTCCAGCTCTTAGAATGTCTATACTGTCACATTAAACTACACTAAACCTTTAGCAATTAATTTAATAATTATGTCAAATATTCCTTGTATCTATGGTAGCCCCATCTTCCTCCTATGTACAGCTCCTGGTAAACAAATGTGTGAATCCCATGTGACTTTGGAGATACCTTCCTTTCCTTAGGTTTACTTCAGCTCTCTAATGAATTTAGGAAAAGTTATAATTTTGTAGATTTTTTGTTTCATTATATGGTTGTTAATTTGGGAATGATTCTTTTTTCAGCATTCTATAAATGTCCAAAACCCAAAGTCCTGACTTCCATTTTTAAAGGATCCTTGTGGCCACTGTCATAAGATTAGACTATATGGTAGCAAATGGAAGCAAAGAGTATAATTAGAAATTTATTGCAGAAATATCGGCAATAAATTATTATTTTATTTTATTTTTATATTTATTTGTAGTTTCAAAATTTTATTTAACTTCCAATTAGTTAATATACAGTGTAATATTAGTTTCAGGAGTAGAATTTAGTGATTCATCAGTTGCATATAACACCCAGTGCTCATCACAAGTGGTCTCCTTAATACCCACCACCTATTTAACCCATCGCTCCACCCACCTCCTCTCCAGCAATCCTCGGTTTGTTCTCTATAGTTAAGAGTCTGTTTTATGGTTTGCCTCTCTCTCTCTTTTTTCCCCCTATGTTCATCTGTTTCATTTCTTAAATTCCATATCTAAGTGAAATCATATGGAATTTGTCTTTCTCTGACTTATTTCACTTTGCATAATACACTCTAGTTCCATCCATGTTGTTGCAAATGGTAAGATTTCATTCTTTTTTATGACTGAGTAATGTTCCATTCTATGTATATATCACACTTCTTTATCCATTCATCAGTCAATGGACATTTGGGCTTTTTCTGTAATCTGGCTATTCTTGATAATGCTGCTATAAACACTGGGGTAAATGTATCACTTCAAATCAGTATATTTTAATTGTTTGGGTAAATACCTGATAGTGAAATTGCTGGATCATAGGGTAGTTTAACTTTCTGAAGAATCTCCATACTCTTTTCCAGAATGGCTGCACCTGCTTGCATTCCCACCAATAGTGTAAGAAGGTTCCCCTTTTTCCACATCTTCACCTACATTTATTCTTTCATGTGTTGTTAATTTTAGCCATTCTGACAGGTGTGAGATGATATCTCATTGTAGTTTTGATTTGTATTTTCCTGATGATGAGTGATGTTGAGTATCTTTTCATGTGTCTGTTGGCCATCTGGATGTCTTCTTTGGAAAAAAGTCTACTCATGTCTTCTGCCTTTTTTTTTTTTTTTACTGGATTATTTTTTTTATGTGTTAAGTTTTATAAGTTCTGCCTTTTTTTTTTTACTGGATTATTTTTTTTTTTATGTGTTAAGTTTTATAAGTTCTTTATATATTTTGGACATTGACCCTTTATCACATATGTAATTTGCAAATATTTTTCCCCTTTATGTCAGTCACCTTTTAGTTTTGCTGATTGTTTCCTTCATGGTGCAGAAGCTTTTTATTTTAATGAATTCCCATAGTACATTTTTGCTTTTGTTTCTCCTTCTTCAGGAGATGTATCTGGTAAGAAATTGCTATGGTCGATGTCAAACAGGTTATTGCCTGTGTTCTTCTCTAGAATTTTGATGGCTTCCTATCTCATATTTAGGTCTTTCATCCATTTTGAGTTTATTTTTGTGTATGATGTAAGAAAGTGGTCCTGTTTCATTCTTTTGCATGTTGCTGTCCAGTTTTCCCAACACTATTTGTTGAAGAGACTGTCTTTTTCCATTTGAATATCGTTTCCTGCCATCTTGGACATAATAATTCAAATGGTTTCCTCCAATATAGTCTTGCAGGATTAAATAATTTGTTGTACAGATACCAATTGATGACTAGATCTTCAGGAAGCTGCCAGTGATCTCACTTAATTAGTTTAGGTGCCTGTGATATGTGATTTTTTAAGAATCTATATTCCACTTTCATATAATTTAATTGTAGTAATTATTTATTTCTCTCCCTATAGACTGAAACCCCAATAAGGGAAAAGAGTGAGTCTACATTGCTCATTGTTTTATCTGTCACATAAATAGTGCCTGGTACATTTCATGTGTATCATAATGTTAAAACAATGAAAGTTAATAAACATTATCTTTCTTTATACTTTTATTCTTTTTTTCTGAATGATTTCAAAGGAAGATTTTAGAATTTGGGAGTTTGTGACCAACTTATCGTGGTTTTCCTGGAATTGCCTCAGTTTTATCATTGAGTCCCATGTCCCTAGAACCTACTCAGTCTTGGCCAAACCTGGATAATTGGTTACTCTATTAGTAATGGACATTACAAATATAAGACTACGTAAAAATAAGAATTATTTTGAATAACAATGGTCTATCTTTGAGAGGTCTCTTTCACTCGAAGAGTATCAGTAGAGACTGGCAACTACAGTCCATTCCAATGGCTACAGAGATTATAATTAGACATTTATATATCTATGAGGATGCCAATTTCTCAAAATGTGATTTATGGTCCTGGGTACTGCTTAAATATAGCCTTACCCCAGGTTAGCTCAATAAATACTTTTAGAGATAAGGCCTGAGTTTCTACCTTTTATTTTATTTTATTTTTTAAAGATTTTATTTATTTATTTGAGATAGAGATAGTGAGAAAGAGCACAAGTAGGGGGGAGAGGGAGAAGCAGGGTCCCCACTGAACAAGGATCCTGATGGGGGGCTCCATCCCAGGACCCCGGGATCATAACCTGAGCCAAAAGCAGACTCTAAACCAACTGAGCCACCCAGGTGCCCCAAGTTTCTATCTTTTAATAAACTGTATAGGTTAGTCTGATACACAGTAAAGTTTGAAAATGGAATTTAACACTAGAATTATTATTATTTATTATTTATTATTTATTATTTTTATTATGTTCAGTTAGTCAACTTATAGTACATCATAAGTTTTTGTTGTAGTGTTCAATGATTCATTAGTTGCGTATAACACTCAGTGCTCATCCCAACACACGCCCTCCTTAACACTGGAAATATGAGGTGAAAAGTAACACAATTACAACAATGTAATCCTATTGCTACTGAATGTGGACTGATTTTCTTGAGGAAACAAGGCAATAGGAGGAAAGAAATAAATCATATTTTGACCTACTGCCAATAATAAATAACTTTCTGAGTATTTACAATATACTAGGTTTTGAGAAAAATGTTACATTTATAGCCTCACTGAGGATCTGAGATTTGATCAAGTTAAATAACTAGCAACAAAATAAATTGGATTCCTCATTTTACAAGTCTTATAAACTGGGGGTCAGCATAAATAAAATGGAGGAAAGTTGCTATACGTTATATTAGAGAGTAAATAAAATGACACACATTCCAAAAATTTAAGTAGAAAATGTAACCAGCAGGAAATTGGAAAATAAATGAGGAATACTGTCATAACATTTGACATAGCTCACTTGGCAGCAAACCACACTATATCAGGGATAATTGGGACTCAGAAACGAGAATAGAATTATCAGATGTAAGAAATAAATGGTCATGGAAGAGAAACAAAAATCATATCATCCAATGGCAGTCTTTCCAATATTTGCAGCCATTATTGTGTCATCCCTGTATCTTCTCTTTTCCAGGTAAAGCATCCACTATTGTTTTTATTACTTTTCATATCGCTTGGTTTCCAGACTCTAGTTGAGCTCTGCAATTTTATGCTTTTCTATTTCTTGTTACATTAATTAGGTAAACTGTACTTTTGACTCTCCTTTTACAAAATGAAGAAAGTAATGCTATCACAACACATGTTCAACAGCTTGGCTGCTTATAGACTTTTATAATAAAATCATTTTCCCTTATAAATTTGAAGGCATCACTGCATACCCTTCTGGAACTTAGCACTGCTGAGGAGAAATCTGCAGCTAATATGATTCATATTCTTTGGAGGTTATCTTTTATTTATTTTAAACTGTAGAAGTTTTTAGGATTTTATTTTTATTCTTATTGTTATCAAATTTTATTAGGAAATTACTACATGGGTCAGTTTTTCTCTTATTCTGAATGGCATGCTGCAAGCTCTTTCAATCTGACAATTTTAATCTCACTTCAGCTCTGATATATATTTTTCTATTACTTGTTCCATTATTTTCTGTTGTAACTCTTGGGTTTATCTTCTAAGACTTTCTTCTTCTGGTAGTGTGTATCTCTATGTCACATAATATACCTTCTGAGGTAATTCTTCAACTTTTTTTCTAGCCCATAGGAGACTGGCACAATAATGCCATAGAGGAGTGAATAGAATTCAAATCAGGGTGGTGACCATAGAAATTGAATAGAATTGGTGAATCTGAGAGTGAGTTTAAGATTTAACTCACACTATAAACCAGTATTTCAAAAATTTCAGATGAACAAAAGACTTAATTGTAAAACTTACACCCAGGAGTGGTTGAAATTTTAAAAAAAGGGCAAGGGGGAGGAAATGAAGAAATTATTCCCTAACCTGGAATATAAATATTATATGTTTTCTGCTAAGTATAAAAGCAAAAGCAGAAAACCAACAAACTTGATTACATAGATATTAAAATAATCTCTAATTATACAACAAAAATGTGTCTTAATAAAAAGCAAACTATATTCATCTGTTGAAGGGCATCTTGGCTCTTTCCAAAGTTTGGCTATTGCGGACATTGCTGTTTTGAACATTGGGGTGCATATGGCTCTTCTTTTCACTATATCTGTGTCTTTGGGGTAAATACCCAGGAGTGCAATTGCTGGGTCATAGGGTAGCTCTATTTTTAATTTTTTGAGGCACCTCCACACTGTTTTCCAAAGTGGCTGTACCAACTTGCATTCCCACCAACAGTGCAAGAGGGTTCCCCTTGCTCCACAACCTCTCCAACATTTGTTGTTTCTTGCCTTGTCAATTTTTGTCATTCTAACTAGTGTGAGGTGGTATCTCAATGTGGTTTTGATTTGAATTTCCCTGAGGGCTAGTGATATTGAACGTTTTTCATGTATCTGTTAGCCATTTGTGTGTCTTCTTTGG
This sequence comes from Mirounga leonina, assembly GCF_011800145.1. NCBI lineage: Eukaryota > Metazoa > Chordata > Mammalia > Carnivora > Phocidae > Mirounga > Mirounga leonina. The sequence continues at coordinate 24,311,670 of NW_023270513.1, forward strand.
AGAAGTGTCTGTTTATGTCTTCTGCCCATTTTTTGACTTGATTATTTGTTTTTTGGGTGTTGAGTTTGAGAAGTTCTTTATAGATCTTGGAAATCAGTGTTTTGTGTATAGCGTCATTTGCAAATATCTTCTCCCATTCTGTGGTTGCCTCTTTGTTTGGTTGACTGTTTCCTTTGCTGTGCAGAAGCTTTTTATCTTGATGAAGTCTCAAAAGTTCATTTTTGCTTTTGTTTCACTATCCTTTAGAGATGTATCTTGAAAGAAGTTGCTGTGGCTGATGCCAAAGAGGATACTGCCTATATTCTCCTCTAGGATTTTGATGGATTCCTGTCTCACATTGAGGTCTTTCATCCATTTCAAGTTTATCTTTGTGTAGGGTGTTAGAGAATGGTCAAGTTTCATTCTTCTGCATGTGGCTGTCCAATTTTCCCAGCACCATTTATTGAAGAGACTGTCTTTATTCCATTGCATATTTTCCTGCTTTTGTCGAAAATTATTTGACCATAGAGTTGAGGGTCCATATCTGGGCTTTCTACTTTTTTCCATTGGTCTATATGTCTGTTTTTGTGCCAGTACCATGCTGTCTTCGTGATCACTGCTTTGTAATAAAGCTTGAAATCTGGCAACATGATGCTCCCAGCTTTGTTTTTCTTTTTCAATATTTCTTTGGTGATTTGGGGTCTTTTCTGATTCCGTACAAATTTTAGGATGAATGGATAAAAATGTGGTCCATATATACAATGGAATATTACTCAGCCATCAGAAAGAATGAATACCCAAATTTACATCAACATGGATGGGACTGGAGGAGATTATGCTAAGTGAAATAAGTCAAGCAGAGAAAGTCAAGTATCATATGGTTTCACTTATTTGTGGAACATAAGGAATAGCATGGAGGACATTAGAAGAAGGAAGGGAAAAATGAAGGGGAGGAAATCGGAGGGGGAGATGAACCATGAGAGACTATGGACTCTGAGAAACAAACTGAGGGTTTTAGAGGGGAAGGGGGCGAGGAGATGGGTTAGCCCGGTGATGGGTATTAAGGAGGGCATGTGCTGCATGGAGCACTGGGTGTTATATGAAAACAATAAATTGTGGATCACTACATCACAAACTAATGATGTATTGCATGGTGACTAACATAACAAAATAAAATAAAATTTTAAAAAAACCAAACTGCAAAGTAAAGAAAAGTTATGGCATATGATGTGTTGATAGCCTTAATATAACAAAACTAGAGATTAGTAAGAAAAATAGATATAAGCCCCTAAAAAAACAAAGAATGGGAAGGGACAATTTTTTTACAAAGGAAATAAAAGCAGCTCATAAAACATAGAGCAGGGATATTGTTATGTTTACTTCTATGGCTTCAGCAACTTTAAATAATCTTTTAGCTCAGAAGTTCAAGTAAGCAAATAATCAGCGATGTTTCAAAAGATTTACCTAAAGTATGCTCAGTACAGTGTATTTTATAATAAACCAATTTATAAATTACTTAAATGACCTAGTTAGTATAAAGATTTGACTAAATGAATTATGACAATCCAAAGGTTGGGATGTATTTAGGAATTAAGTCTTGTGTGATCAAAAATATATAAGAATCTGTAGAAATGCCAGTTTATAAGTGGAAAAGTAGTGTGAAAAGTAACAAATATTATTTCTAAACTTGGGCGCCTGGGTGGCTCAGTTGGTTAAGCGACTGCCTTCGGCTCAGGTCATGATCCTAGAGTCCCGGGATCGAGTCCCGCATCGGGCTCTCTGCTTGGCAGGGAGTCTGCTTCTCCCTCTGACTCTCCTCCCTCTCATGCTCTCTGTCTCTCATTCTCTCTGTCTCAAATAAATAAATAAAATCTTTAAAAAAATATTATTTCTAAACTTCACTGCTTTTAAGAAAATTGTGAGTCCTGTTTACTGAGGGCTGTTGCTTTCCTGAGCACCTTGATGGGAATGATCATGAACATTGGGGTAGCAAATTAGGCAGGACTGAATTATCCTGCAAAATACATGAGTGGAACAGTTGAAATTATGTTGGGAAAATCCTGATGGGAAAAAAAGGACCTAATAAGGAACTGCAGGAAGGAAAATTATTTTATACCTTTCTGAACTTGACCAGGACAAGATTTTAAGAATATAAATGTCTAAAATAAATTTTAAATTGTTTGTTCTAGGTATCTGTTCACTGGGGAGGAGTGACAGAAGGCAAGGATATCTGGGAATATGAAATCCCTATTCTGGTTCCTCTACAAAATCTTCAGTAAAGTTGACATTTTTTAATATGGCTTTTATGCATGATAATTCAAATGGTGAAAACTGAGACTGTACACCATGTGAATGATGAAAGGAGACTTGTGTATTGGGAATAAAAAATATTTAAAAATACAGTATAATTCCTATATTTAAAAAATGATATGTGCAAATTTTATGTGTTATTCATGTGAGAGGTGTGTATATGTGTATGTGTGTAGAGAGAGAGATTGGGACTGGAAGTACATACACACACACAAAAATTGAGTGACTATCATTGAATTGTAGGTTTTTATGATTTTTTCATTTGTTCATCAGCATATTTCAATGATTTTATGATAAAATATTTTGTTTTTTAAATTAGAAAAGTATTCATTAAATGGCTGGAGACATTATGTTAACGTTATTGTAAAATTCCTCTCTGGTCTTTTTTTCCTTCATATAAATACCTCCAAAATGTATATTCAGAACAGTTTAAAGAACCAGAGAATTAAAGGTGCATGAACTTTGTCATAATATATTTTGAGTACTCTTTGAGTATTCTTCTCCTCTTCAGACATGGCACTACTTAAATCATTAAAACTAAAAAAAAAAAAAATTAAAAAAAAAAAAAGAAGTTCTTTTTTTAGAGTTACTGACAAAAAATTCCTCTTAATTTTCCTGGCACGGTGGTTATAGTTAGATTCCAAAAGGAAGAGAGCAATGTGACAGACAATTGCCTTTATCTGGGACAAATGATGAACTGTTTCAAGTCTCCCAAGCTTAATGAAATAGAAATAAATACCAAGAAAGCAGAATCTCTAAAGTAGTGCTTTTCAAGTTATCTGTGATGAAGAAGCAGTTTTTTTTTTTTTCAATCTCTTGGGCATAAGTACATTTGTAAAATGTAATAAAATGAATTCCTATAAAAATATTGACTTCTTTATCTTTTACCAGAGCTCTAGAAAATATAAGGTGGAAAACTACAAAAACATTAAAAATGTAAGTTATTGTTAGGTTTAACAGATATAAAACAACATCAAATGATTAAAATTTCTAAATACTTAAAATTGCTGCATTTATTTCTTCATTGGACTGGTAATGGTTTGTGGGTCAGCATGTGTTATAGATGACAGTTTGAAGGGCTCAAATTATACAGTACAGAGAGTAAAAAACAATAAATAGAAAATATTTTCTCCTGTTTTATTCACTTTACGTGGCCCATAATTTAAACACCTACAGCTGTGGGCTCTATTTTAAAGTGGATATGGAAGAATCTGGGAATTCTAAGAACAAGAAAAACTAATGGGTGAGAAAACAGTTTTCATAAACATAACAAAAGTGCTAAATTTAGGGAAAAGAAGAGAAAATATTTTCTTCAGAAATATAATGATTTGTTTGCTTTAGTTCCTTTATTACTTTTTTTTGGTGAAAATAAAACATGGATGCAAGAAACTACACAAAACAAATTTATAGCTTACCTTATCTTTTTTTTTTTTTTAAGTAGGCTCCATGCCCAACATTAAGCTTGAACTCACAACCCTGAGATTGTCATATGCTCTACCAACTGTGCCAGCCAGGCACCTGTATAGCTTACCTTATTATGAGGAAAACACCCTTGTAACCACCACCCAGATCAAGAAATAGAACTTTGTTAGCCACCCCAGAAGCATTTCTATGTGCCCCTCTCAAACCAGAGCTTCCTCCCTCCTTCCAAAAGTAACCACAATCTTCACTTTTAGAAGTATCTGGCTTGTATTTCTTCATGGTTATATCACTAAATTTTCCCTCCATCTCTTTCTTTTCCTTACAATTTGTCTGCTGAAAGACCTAGGTCATTTAACCTGGATTTTGCTGATTTCAGACTCACAGAACAATTCAAATTGTTCCTCTGATCTTTGTGTTTCTGCAAATAGCTGGATCTAGAGGCTTTATCAGATTTAGTTTCGACCCTTTTGCCAAAGCTATAGGAGGTTATGTGAGATTTTTAAGAGGAGATATAATAATATTTGATTTCATTCTTTAATTGTGGATTACAAAATGGTGATAATCTAGCATTTTGTTTTATTTTTTAGCTGGAATAATTTTACATGAAGACATTTTCCCTGATAGAATATGGGTTAGCCAGTGGCACAGAACATATATAAATGGCAGGAAGAGTTATTATTTTGTAAATTTTTATTTAGCTAGCCTTCAAGTTAATGAATTAGCTCCCCATCCTCTTCAAGTAACAATTAGTTTTTTTTTTTTTTTCTTGAGTTCATAATTCATACTTTGAATTTCCTGAGTTTCAATTCAGGACTAGACATTTTACTTAATCTTTTTCATATTAAATATGTAACTGCTTTCTCCCACAACAAAAATCCTGCTTCTCAAAGACACATGGAATGATATAAATATAAGAATCCATAATTGCTCATTTGCTTTATCCCAAAACACACATGAAACAGTCTCAGAATAACAATATTATTTACTACCACTGATTACTGAAAAGTAAGTGGGACAAAAGCTTGCATATGCTTTCTGTAATCTTCTATTTTTTAAGGTTGTTCTATATCTACATTGTCAGATCATATAGCTATATTTTATTATAATTGCTCCCTTTAACTCTCATTTAGTCTTAGTTTTGCATATAGCTATATATTTAGTTCTCAGTACCAGCCTTATATTACTGTCTCATTGGTCATTTCAGATGTCTGAAACTTATTCTCCACAGATTACTTAGGAAGAACCTCTGGGAACTATATTTTCTATGTTCTTCCTTATTGGTAATTTGGGAGTTTGCCTGTGGGATTCAGGAAGACCCAAAACTGTGCTACCACCAGCATGGCCATTTTCCCAGAATTTCTTTCTTTTGTTTGTTTGTTTGTTTCTTTTTTTTTTAAGAGCATTGAACTCTTTATTCTTCACAAAAGGCTGAGTGGAAATTGTCTTAAATTAAGGCTTAAAGTGTTTCAGGCCAAATTTCTTGGAATCTGTGAAAAGATAATAAAATAAATGTTCTTCTACCTTGGTACAGTTAGCAGACCATCTATATGAAATCTATGGGAATGAACTAGATGATCCTTTCAGAATTCTTCTAACTATAAAATTACAGGACATGGAATTAAGTTCTCCACAAAAGAATACGTCCAATTTTTATCTGAATATCTCTCAGATTGTTTAGCATGTTGGTCAAGATAGAGCCAGAAGTTGTTATTTTTGTTGTGATCCCCAGGGTTTACCAACACATCTTGTCAGACTTTTACATCCTGCAAAGTCTTCCACTATTTCTTCTAAAATAAGTCATCAAAACAATGTTTTTCAGTGCCATAGTATGGACTCCAGTGAGCTATAAGAAGGTGGGAATAAAATAAATAAGTTGAGTTGCTCTAAAGGTATATGCTGTTAAAAAGTAAACTAAGACATATTAAAATTTTTAAGAGCTTTGAGCAAAAATTTATTTGAATTGGGCAGCATCCAATCTAGCAGGCAGAAAGGAGCTCTGAGAATATGTACAAAATGAAATACTTTTATAGACAGAAGGGAGCAGGATCTAAGAAATTATACTAGGCAAAAAGGTGGTCAGTTATTGCAAAGTCATTTTCCTTTAGGGTATGGCAGGGGTCTATCAGATAGGTTACTTAATCAGTGCTGATCTGGCTATTCCTGACTGATTGGTTTAAGATTCCATTTCTGGGACAGACTGAGCTATAATTAATTATGGCTCAGTTTAGTGATGTGGGGCTTAGCATAAGTGATTCCATTTTGGGCCTGTTGTCTTGCTTTTAACAATGCAACACTATAGTCAAGGAAGTGAGAAATTGAAAATAAATTTGGCTTTACAGAAAGAAAATATATTTGCTTTTTGCATTTTTCACCAAGAAGAACTAATTCAATACTGGCACAATGGAAATCCAAGTATGAATGTAATACCTCTGCAAAAATTCAGCTCTTTATTCTGTAAAGAAAGTTTTCTCTGGTTATAATTATTTCTTCCTGTGCTACTAAGACACTTTTTTCTGTTATAATTCAGGCTGAAAATTAGAGATTTATTTATTTATATTAGTACCTTTATGACAATTCAAGGCTTGATGATCCCATATTATACACTTTATTTGATCTGTTCTGCATAAATTAGACCAAACCTAGAATATTGTGCTTTATTGTGGATACTATTTAAAAGGTGCATTAATAAACTGGCATTTTTCCAACTACAAAGGTTAAGGGTCTGATACATGAGGGTAGTTGATACACAAATATTTTAGCCTAAAGAAGTCACTTTAATGATAGGATTTAAAACTTACTAAAAATATTTGATTCATGAGAAGAGTTACTCTCAGCTTACTCTGAGTCAAGAAAAGAGAAGTATCTACCAAAGAGTGAATACATTAGGGAAACAGATTTTTAGATTAATATCTGGAAAAACAGCAAGAACAATATACCAAATGAAATGGACTTTCTTAAAAAGTGTGTTTCTTAACACTGAAAGTAATTTATTGGAGGCTCGCTGAGAATGTTTGCATTTGTGAAAGATTTTATGGAATACTTGGAATGGAAGGAAAGGCAGTTAAATCTCTGAAATCTCTGAAAGGGAGATTTAATATGGCATATACGGTTTGTGACACACATTTTGAATCCAAAGTGCAACATTTTAAACTGGACCACAGATAACTTCTTCTATTGAAATCCTGTTTGGCTTTCACTTTTCCCTGTCATTTAAAATCAAGGCATCATAATATTCCCAGCCTAACATTTCATTGAAAACTTTAATCCATGGGCGCCTGGGTGGCTCAGTCATTAAGCTTCTGCCTTTGGCTCAGATCATGATCCCAGGCTTCTGGGATCGAGCCCCGCATCAGGCTCCCTGCTCAGCAGGAAGCCTGCTTCTCCCTCTCCCACTCCGCCTGCTTGTGTTCCCTCTCTTGCTGTGTCTCTCTCTGTCAAATAAATAAATAAAATCTTTAAAAAAAACACTTTAATCCATGGTATACATAAGGCTGAATTTCAATGCAGTGTCATTTTATTAAACCTTAGGACATTCATGTCTTTACATATAACCCAGATTTCTTCCATTTTTAAGATACTATGAAAAATGATTAAAATTTTTATAATATTCAAGTTTCTTAATCAACTATTTTCCCAAAATAATGTATAAAATAACAATGAACTAAGTTCAACAATTGGAAGTTATTTAGAATGCCCACAATGAGATACAACATCAGCGAGATTTTTATGGTGGTAAAATAGTCTGTATCTTGTTTGCAATGGTAGTTACATGAATCTACTCATGCCTATTTCCTGGTTTCATAAGATGTAACTATGGGAAACTAATTAAAGAGTACATGGGACTGCTTTGTACTATCTTTGCAACTTTTTGTGAATTTATGTTTATTTTCAAATATAAAGTTTAAAAATAAATAGTAATAAAATGCATTCCTAGGTACTTATGATCCAGCTGTATTTTGCTCTAAGTTTTGTTTAATCAGCAGTCCTGAAGGGCTTTAGGATACCTTTACACTCATAAAATTATTGAGGACCTCAAAGGGCTTCTGTTTAACCTGAGTTATATTTATAGATATTTACTGTACTAGAAATGAAATCTGAGAACATTTAAAAAGTATTCGTCAATTTTTAATTTAAATATAATAATAAATCAATTATATATTAAATTAACATTTTATAACTATGTTTTACAAAAATTGTAATATACAACATACCATAGTTTTCCACTTTTACAAATCTCTTTAATACCTGGGTTACTAAAGACAGCTGGATATTATGATCCACTTCTACATTCAACACACTGCACTGTGTTATGGTAGTGGAAGAATATGGAGAAAATTGGCTCACACAGATATGTAGCTGGGAAAAAGAATGTTAATAGACTTTTCAGAGTGTGTATATTCTTCTATAATACTAGACCAAAACTACACAAGTGGAAGTCTCCTGAAAGTTAGTCAAAATGTCTACTCAGAAGCCATATCAATGAACTTCTCATACTGTTTCCTTAAAATCTACTGTTTAATCTATAGTTTAGTGGCTTTTCCATGCATGTATTTGTAATAACATGTGTTGGTCATATGTTTAGTAACTTTTAATGTTATATTCATGTTCCTTGAAACTTCATCTGTACTAAATAATTAAAGCTTTTATTTAAGATGTGTTTCTTCAATGAAGGTTAGCATTTGTTTCTCTGTGTTACACTTGAAAACTAAAATTTCAATTTCTTAATTTTTTATGGAAGAGTCATGTTGGTTTAAGAAATGTGGTCTCAAATCTGCCTGATCGGTGTATTAATTTCTGTCAGTTGTAATAATAAATTTCCACAAACTAGGTAGCTTAAATGAACAGATTTTTTTTGTTGTTGTTTTATAGTTCTGGAGGCTAGATGTCTCATATAAAGGTGTCACCAGGGTCAGGCTCTCTGTGATGACTTTGGGGGAGGATTCTTCCTTGACTTTTCTTTTTGAAAAAAATTGATAAAATTTATAAACCTCTAGCCAAACATCAAAAGGAAAAGGAAAGGACCAAAATAAATAAAACCACAAATAAGAGAGAATAAATTATAATCAATATCACAGAAATACAAGCAATTATAAGAGAATATTATGAAAAACTATATGCCAACAAATCAGAAAACCTGGAGGAAATGGATATATTCCTAGAAACATATAAACTACCAAAACTGAAAAAGAAGAAATAAAACTTGAACAGACCAATGACCAGCAAAGAAATTGAATCAGTAATCAAAAATCCCCCAACAAACAGAAGTCCAGGGACAGATGGCTGCACAGGTAAATTCTACCAAACATTAAAAAAAAAAGTTAATATCTATTTTTCTCCAACTATTCCAAAACATAGAAATGGAAGGAAAACTTCCAAATTCATTCTATTAGGCCAGCATTACCCTGATTCCAAAACCAGATAAAGACCCCACTAAAAAAGAGAATTATAGGCCAATATCCCTGATGAACATGGATGCAAAAGTTCTCAATAAAATACTAGCAAACCAAATCCAACAAAACATTAAAAGAATCATTCACCAAGCTGAAGTGGGATTTATTCTTGGTTTGCAAGTGTAGTTCAATATTTGCAAATCAATCAACATGATACACAGCATTAATAAAAGAAAGGATAACCATATGATCCTTTCAATAGATGCAGAAAAAGCATTTGACAAAGTACAACATCCTTTCATGAAAAAAACCCTCAACAAAGTAGATTTAGGAGGAACATACTTCAACATAATGAAGACCATATATGAAAAACCCATAATTAATACCATCCTTAATGGGGAAAAACAAAGCTTTTCCTCTATAATGAGGAACAAGACAGGGATGTCCACTCTCACAGCTGTTATTTAACATACTACTGGAAGTCCTAGCCACAGCAAGCAGACAACAAAAAAGAATTAAAAGACATTCAAATCAGCAAGGAAGAAGTCAAATATCTGCTATTTGCAGATGGCATGATACTCTATATATAATACTTGAAAGACTCCACCAAAAAATTGTTAGAACTGATAAATGAATTCAGTAAAGTTACAGGATATAAAATCAATGTTACAGAAATCTGTTCCATTCCTATATACCAATAATTAAGAAGCAGAAAGAGAAATCATGGAATCTATCCCGTTTGCAATTGTACCAACAACCATTAGATACCTAGGAATAAACCTAACCAAAGAATTGAAAGACCTGTACTCTGAAAACTATAAAATATTGATGAAAGAACTTGAAGAGGACACAAAGAAATGGAAAGACATTCCATTCTCATGGATTGGAAGAACAAATATTGTTAAAATGTCTATGCTACCCAAAGCAATCTACACATTTAAAGCAATGCTCATCAAAATATACCCAGCATTTATCAGAGAGCTAGAACAAATAATACTAAATTTGTATGGAACCACAAAAGATCCTGAATAGTCAAAGCAATCTTGAAAAAGAAAAACAAAGTTAGAGGTATCATAATTCTAGACTTCAAGATATATTGCCAGGCTCTAGTGATCAAGACAATATAGTAGTGGCACAGAAATACACACATAGATCAATAGAACAGAATAGAAAACCCAGAAATGAACTCACAACTATATGGCCAACTAGTCTTTGACAAAGCAGGAAAGAATATCCAATGGGAAAAAGACAATCTCTTCAACAAATGGTGTTAGGAAAACTGCAGAGGAACACATAAAAGAATGAAATGGGACCACTTTCTTACACCATACACAAAAATAAATTCAAAATGACCTAATTGTGAGACACGAAACCATTAAAATCCTAGGGGAGAACACATACAGTAACCTCTTGGACATCAGCCATAGTAACTTTTTTTTTTTTTTTCTTACTAGGTATGTCTCCCTAGGCAAGGGAAACAAAAGCAAAAATTAACTATTGGAACTTCATCAAGATAAAAAGCTTCTGCTCAGTGAAGGAAACAATCAACAAAACTAAAAGGCAACCTATGGCATGGAGAAGATATTTACAAATGATATATCTGATAAAGGGTTAGTATCCAAAATATATAAAGAACTTAAAAACTCAATACCTAAAAAACAAATAATCCAATTAAAACCTGGGCAGAAGACATGGGTAGACATTTTTCCAAAGAAGACATCCAGATGGCCAGCAGACACATGAAAAATGCTCAACATCACTCACCATCAGGAAAATACAAGTCAAAACTACAATGAGACTTCACATCACACCCATCAGAATAGCTGAAATCAATAATGCAAAAAACAACTGGTGTTGGTGAGGATGTGGAGAAAGTAGAACCCTCCTGCACTCTTGGTGGGAATGCAAACTGGTGCACCTACTCTGGAAAACAGTATGGAGCTCCCTCACAAAGTTAAAAATAGATCTACCTTACTATCCAGGAATTGTACTCTTGAATATTTACCCAAAGAATACAAAAATACTAATCCAAAGAGATATATGCACCCTGATGTTTATAGCAGCATTATCTAGAATAGTCAAACTATGGAAAGCACCCTTGTATTCATTGACTGATGAATGCATAAAGAAGTGATATATACACTGAGATTTACTGAAAGGTGTTATGAATAGTAATTGGTTATTGGCATTCTTTAAAGCACTTTCCTTGGTCAGAAATGTGAGAAGCCTTTATATTTGAGTGGCTTCAATGGATTATGTTTAAATATATTTCTATTTATTATCTATCTATCTATCTACCTATCATCTATCATCTATATCTATCTATCTATCTATCTATCTATCTATCTATCTATCTATCTATCTATCATCTATCTGTCATCCATCTATCCTTATATATTGAGTGGTCTATAATATTTGCCCTGCTCTGCTAAGAGCCAAAAAAGGAGTAATGCATCTGAGCCCTGGTCTTCCAGAATGTGAGCTATTAGAGAAAAAGGAACTCTATTCACATGGAGCGTAAGCTAGGTTTAAACTGCAAAACCTGAGATGCGAGGATATCAAAGTACAGTCCTTTTCATCAGTTTGTTAACTTTAACAAAAGCTCAATACTAGATGGTCTGAATGTGCAAAGAGAGACATACACCTTTTTGTCCCTAACTCTTAATTCCAGATAACAACTAAATACATCATTGTACTTAAAATTAAAGGAATACATAATGTTTTATAGTGCCAAATCTGTCCCCCAAGTGCTACTTGTGATTACTGGAGAACTAATTTTGGCTCATTATCTTCAAACGGCAACATTTAAATCTGTTTCTGTGTCAGATGTGAAAATCTTACACAATGAAAAGATACACTATAAAAAAATACTATTAGTCTCGGGCGCCTGGGTGGCTCAGTTGGTTAAGCAACTGCCTTCGGCTCAGGTCATGATCCTGGAGTCCCGGGATCGAGTCCCGCATCGGGCTCCCTGCTTGGCAGGGAGTCTGCTTCTCCCTCTGACCCTCCCCCCTCTCATGTGCTCTCTCTCTCATTCTCTCTCAAATAAATAAATAAAATCTTAAAAAAAAATACTATTAGTCTCATTTCTTTCAACTCTGCAGAGTGAAATGATGTATTCCAAAGGGGATGGAAGAAAGAACTTATACTATCACAAACACATCCTAGTTCTTCCAGTCTGGACTTTAGATGTAGAGCAGGAGCAGGAATAGAGAGTCACTGTCATTCAGCCAAAACTCATTTTCAATTTTAATTTTAATATTTCTCATATAAGTGGTTTGGGGGACTGTCATATCATTACTGAAAAAGGTTCAGAAAGTGTAATGGCCCTCAAGATCCCTGTGATTAGTAGGATTTAATCAGGGGTCTAGCTTCATCACTAGATTTTATTCCTTTTAAATATCATTGCATAAATTTCTCCCAAAAAACTTCCCTCAGGTTTGTATTGGTCCAAGAATGACAATCATAAATGCTGAATAAAAATCATTCACTAATTATATAAAATAAAAATTGAGCCAGAATCTACTGGATGAGGAAACTACTCTAAGGGTATTCGTGGGACACTTTGGGCCACAAGGGAAGCATTTAGAACAATGTAGAATCAGGCTAATAAAAAGGTGATGTGTGAAAACCTATGTCACTATCTAACATCTGGCTTCCAAACTGGTTAAACCCTCTTACATATGTATGAAGAAATCAGTAGAAACCAGTGTTTCCCTACTTTGTGAGCTAAAAAGTAGATGCACAGAGACCATAGAAGATTGTCTCCCCATAACTTAGTGACAAATGCAGTAGTGGAATTCATGCCATTTATTTCTCAGTCTGAACCTCTGTGGCTAGGCTGTGTAGCTTTAGAATAACTGAGGAATCGGAAAGCACCTGGTTTACTTGAGTGACAATATTCACATTAAAAACATTTTGGTTGTGATTTATAGTCTCTACATAGACTATGAAGTGAAAAAAGGTACGAGATGTGAAAATGATCAGACCCTGAATACTGCTGATCACAATGACACTGGCTTACATTGTTTTGTTTTGTTTTGTTTTTTGTCCTCCTGGTGTGCATACCTCAGTGAACACTAAAAGAACTCCAGCTAGTGTCCTACAGAGCAGTCTACTTGAAGAGCGTTATGAGCCATAGGGATCAAAGCACACCTGTACTGCATTTGCCCCATTGAGTTTAACCCAGTGCATCAACTATTATGGAGGACTTTCTATGTTCACAGAACAATGCTAGATATGAAGGTAGATACAATAATAATTGAAACATGGTTCTTGCTTCTATAGGAATACTGACTTCAGGGTAAGTTAAAGGTTTGGGACCTTCTTAAAATGGTGTTTTCCTTATATTTATCCAACTCTGCCTATTGCCTTCAAGTGGAAATATTCACTGAATAATTTCAGTCATCCCTCTACCACGATCCATTTATTCATTTTAAATCATTTATGTGGCAAACATCATGTGCCAGGGGCTAGGCAGTGTGCTGGGGATAAAGATATGAGTAAATCACAAGTGCTGTCCCAATGGTACTCAGAGTCCATTAGAGGGAGACAGCATAAAAAGTAACCTTGACATTATATATTAATTTGTAAGGCACTTTTATATATGTAAATATTTACATGGGCATTTGATCAGAGAACATGCTATCCATGATATCTTGACTCTTTCATAAATAAACTAGATTATTCAATATGTGTGTTATTTTCTCCCTATAGAATTGAATTCTGAAGAAAAAAGGACATTTTAAAAAGACTTTTTGATACTTTCATTTAGAATAAGTCCAGATAAAATTCTTATGATTGGATCTCCATGGATCACATCTAATTTTGCTTCTAAACAGCCTTATCTTTAATATATAACCTTTTATTTATTTTTATTAACACAATAAAGGGGGAAAATTACTTCTTCAAAAATATAATTGATATACATTGATACAGTACTTATTCAGTAAAATCTACTTCAAAGTGTTTATAATATCCATAGAAAAGCTTTGCCATAGATATGCCATTTTCCCAATTGATTAAATAAATTTTAAAAGGAGCAAATAATAATTGAATAGGTTTAGTACATTATAGTTTTCCAAAAAATAATTTTTTACACTTTTGAAATATTTCAAAAATACATAACAGTAGAATACTTTATTGAATAAAATGACATAAGTGGGGTAAATTCATCAAAAATGCATTTTTTCTTACACTATTCTTTCAGACCCATTCAATAATAAATCTATACTTGGACAATTTCTTCAGGTGACCCCCTACATTATGTGGTAAGTTTCAGGTTTTAACATAGTTTTACTCATATATATTAAGAAGTCCAGTCCAATCCGAATAAAAAAAAAAATCTCACAATCAATTTAAACTGTATTCCTACACAGAGAGATCTTGCCCTGAATCAGGTTCAAAAACTTAGTGAAAAGATGGAATGACCTGTACCTATTCTTCCTGCTTCACCTCTTCCACAACTTGATTGACTACTTCTATTTCCCTCAGGTTCTGGTTGGAGAAGAGGGGGTGAAAAGGTTGAAAAAGTATTACCTGACTAAACAGAATCTATATTCTTGATTATTAAGTTGGGACCTGGAATTGGTGCCCACTGTGGGACAGATGCCCAGACTCTGGCTCTTTGTTTATGCAGCAATTTGGTGGCTTCATTGGGGGAAGTCTGTGGGGACTTCCCATTACACTATTATTTGAAAAGGCAACCCACTTTTTGCTTACTGCTTCTAATTCCCCTTAAATCCTGGTTCTGGCAGTAAATTCAGCACAGATCTCTCTGTTGGGTTCATTACACTGTGGCAGATACATGTCTTTGGGTGGGATGCTAAGATGCTGTATGTCCAGCTATATTCTTTAGTGCACATTCTGGCTCATGGGAAGCATGGTCCACTCAATATTCACCCCTAACCCCTGCCCCTGTTGACCAATAATTTACTTTCTGTCTCTACGAATTTGCTTATTCTGGACAACTCATATAACTGAAATTGTACAATATGTGCCTTTTTGTTTTTGATTTCTTTCACTGAGCATATTTATAAGGTTCATCTATATTTTAGCATGTACCAGAACTTTACTTTTTATTGCCAAGTAGCATTTCATTGCATGAATACATCACATTTTGTATATCCATTCACCTGTTGATAGATATTTGGGTTGTTTCTGCTTTTGGGATATTATGATTAATGCTGCTATGAATATTGGTGTACAAGTTTTTGTATGGACATATGGTTTAAATACATAGGAACAGAATCACTGGGCCATTTAGTGAATCAGTTTAACTTTTTGAAGATAGTGAAAGATTTACTTCTTTACCAATTTGGATGACTTTTATTTGTTTGTTTGTTTGTTTGTTTGTTTGTCTGATTGCTATGGTTAAGAAATTCAGTACTATGTTGAATAGAAGTGGTAAGAGTGGATACCTTGTCTTGTTCCTGACCTTAAGGGAAAAGCTCTCAGTTTTTCCCCATTAAGGATAATGTTAGTTGTGGGTTTTTCATATATGGCCTTTATTATGTTGAGGTTTGCTCCCTCTAAACCTACCTTGTTGAGGTTTTTTTTTTTTTTTAATTTTATTATATTATGTTAATCACCATACATTACATCATTAGTTTTTGATGTAGTGTTCCATGATTCATTGTTTGTGTATAACACCCAGTGCTCCATTCAATACGTGTCCTCTTTAATACCCATCACCAGGTTAACCCATCCCCCCACCCACCTCCCCTCTAGAACCCTCAGTTTGTTTCTCAGAGTCCATAGTCTCTCATGGTTCCTCTCCCCCTCTGATTTCCCCCCCTTCATTTTTCCCTTCCTACTGTCTTCTTTTTTTTTAAACATATAATGTATTATTTGTTTCAGAGGTACAGGTCTATGATTCAAAGGTCTTACACAATTCACAGCACTCACCATAGCACATACCCTCCCCGAGGATTTTTATCATGAATAGATGTACTTTGTCAAATGCTTTTTCTGCATCTATTGAAATGATCATATGGTTCTTATCCTTTCTCCTATTGATGTGAAGCCATCTGTCTTTGGACTTTTGTTTGTTTGGAGATTTTTTGATTACTGACTCATTTTCTTTGCTGGTTAATTGTCTGTTGAAGTTTTCTATTTCTTCCTTCTCAGTTTTGGTAATTATATGTTCTAGGAATTTATCCATTACTCTTAGGTTGTCCAATTTGTTGGCACAATATTTTATAATATTCTCTTATAATTGTGTGTATTCTGTGGTGTTAGTTGTTATTTCTTCTCTCATTTGTGATTTTATTTATTTAGATCATTTTTTTCTTTTTGATATGTCTGGCTAGAGGTCTATCATTTTATTAAATTTTTCAGAGAAATAGCTCCTGGTTTCATTTATCTGTTATATTGTTTTTATTGTTTGTATATAATCTATTTCTGCTCTAATATTTATTATTTAATTTATAATTTAATAATCAAATGCCCATTTAATAATAATAACATTATTATTATATATTATTGCTTCCTTCTGCTGGCTTTAGACTTTGTTGTTCTTTTCCCAGCTCCTTTAGGTGTAAGGTTATATTGTTTATTTGAGATTTTTCTTGCTTCTTGAGGTAGGCCTGTATTGCTATATGCTTCTCTCTTAGAACCACTTTTGCTGCATCCCAAAGGTTTGGACCATGTGTGTTTTCATTTTCATTTGTTTCCATGTGTTTTTTTAAATTTATTTTCTTATTTCCTGTTTGACCATTCATTGTTTAGTAGCACATTATTTAACCTCCATGTATTTGTGGTCTTTCCACATTTTTTTTCGTGTGATTGACTTCACATTTCATAGCCTTATGGTCAGAAAAAGTGTCTCTGATTTTCGTGAATTTGTTTTTTGATTTGTGACCTAGTATGTGATCTATTCTGGGGAAATTTCCACATGCATTTGAAAAGAATGTGTATTTTGCTGGTTTAGGGTGGAATGCTCTGAATATACCTGTTAAATCCATTTGGTCCAGTGTGTCATTCAAATCCATTGTTTCCTTGTTGATTTTCTGTTTAGATGATCTGCCCATTGATGTAAGTGTGATGTTAAAGTCTCCTACTATTATTGTCTTACTATCAATTAGTTCCTTTATATTTGCTTTTAATGATTTTACCTATTTGGATGCTCCCATATTGAAAGCATAAATATTTACAATTATTATATCTTCTTGTTGGATGGTACACTTTATTATTATATAGTGCCCTTCTTTGTCTCTTGTTATAATCTTTGTTTCAAAGTCTAGTTTGTCTTATGTAAGTATGGCTGGTCCAGCTTTCTTTTGACATCCATTTGCATGATAAATGTTTCTCCACCCCTCACTTTCATACTTCGGGTGTCTTTAGTTCTAAACTGAGTATCTTGTAGGCAGCATATAGATGGGTCTTTTTTTTTTTTTTAATCCATTCTGACAACATATGTCTTTTGATAGGAGCATTTAGTTCAATTACATTTAAAGTAATTGATAGATATGTAATTATTGCCATTTTATCACTTGCTTTGTGGTTGTTTCTAGACATTTTCTCTGATCCTTTCTTGTGTTTCTCTCTTTCATGTTTTCTATACTGATACATTTGGATTTTTTCCCTCTTTATTATTTGTATATATATATATTAATTGTTGTTTTGTGGTTACCATCAGGTTTGTATATAATATCTTCTGCATATAAGAGCATATATTAAGTTTATGGTCATTTAAATTTGAATCCATTCTTTTCCCCTGTCCTTCCCACATTTTAGGTATGTTGTCATAAACTTACATCCTTTTATTTTGTTAGTCCCTTGACTGATTTTTTATAAACATATTCATTTTTAATGCTTTTGTGCTTCCTACCTTCATAACTGTCACATTTGGCCTTTCTTTTATTCAGAGTCCCCTTTATTAGTAATTGATGGGCTGGTTTAGTGTTCATGAACACAATTTTTTAAAGATTTTATTTATTTATTTGACAGAGAGAAAGATAAAGAAAGAAAAAGAGAGAGAACACAAACAGGGGATGTGGCAGGCAGAGAGAGAAACAGACTCCCCACTGATCAGGGAGCCCAACATGGGGCTCAATCCCAGGACCCTGGAATCATGTCCCGAGCTGAAAGTAGATGCTTAACTGACTGAGTCACCCAGGCACTCTTCATGAATACCTTTAATATTTGTTTGTTTGTTAAACTCTTTATTTCTTCTCCTATTTTGAATGTTAGCCCTGTTGTATAAAGTATTATTCACTGCAGATTTTTCCCATTCAGCTATTTGATATATCATGCCACTCCCTCTGGCTTGGAGAGTTTTTGCTGAAAAATCTTGTGATCACCTTATGTGTTTTCTCTTATAAATAACTATCTTTTTAAGATTTTTTTTCTTTTTTACTATATTTTGCCAGTTTAATTACAATATGTCGTGGTGTTAGCTTATTTTTGTTGATTTTAGTGAGAGCTCTGTGCCTCCTGGATCTGCATATCTGTTTCCTTCTCCAGATTAGAGAAGTTTTCAGTTTATTTATTCAAATTAATGTCTTGCCCCCTTTTCTCTCTATTCTTCTTCTGGGAGTCTTATAATATGAACATTATTATATTTGATGGAGTCACTGAGTTCTTTACATCTAATATTGTTTTGCGTAATTATTTTTTCTCTTTTGTTCAGCTTGATTACTTTCCATTACTCTGTCTTCTAGGTCATTAATACCTTCCTCTGCTTCTTTCAGTTTGCTGTACATTGCATCAAGTATGTTTGTAATCTTGTTAATTGCACTCTTCCTTTCTGATTGTTTCTTTTTAAACTCTTTTATCTTTGTGGAAAGGGTCTCCCTGATGTCTTCCACTCTTTTCTTAAGTCTGATGAGTATCTTTATGATCATCACTTTAGATTCTCCTCAGGCATGTTACTTATCTCTGTTTTGCTTAGATCTCTGGTCATACCTTATTTTGTTTTTTCATTTGGGATAAATTCCTCCATTTAGTATTTTTTCTAAGCTTGTGCTTTATTCTCTGCATTATAAAAGCCAGTTATGTCTACTGATCCTGAAAGTAATGGCCTGATGAAGAAGAGGTTATGCAGTTCCCAGGGCTTAGCACTTCAGGGGATGTCTCTCTTGTGTTCTGTGTGTGCTCTGCTGTTGTGTTCTGACTGCTTTATCCTTCAGGCCAGTCATCTTCAGAGGTGCTCCTTGTCTACTGTGGGCAGTGTTTGGTCCCTGGCTTGAATTTGGTGAGGTGTGCTCTGGTCAGCTTGTAAAATGAGACCTGTCATCACCTCCTCTGGAACCAAGGCTACAAAACTGTCTGGTCAGGAGTTGTGCTGCTAGCAAGGGTTTGTACTGGTCCTCTGGGGGATGGTGTCTATCATGCTGGAACTGAGTAAATGTGACTGAGGACATAGGGAGAGTGGGGCTTAATGTAAACAAGTTAGGCAGCCAGTGTCTACACTGTGCTGGTTTTCACAGGTAGCTCTGTGTTTATGCTGAGGTGCAGGGGAGGGAAACGGTTTCAGCCATCTCCTTTGTTCCTAGAGAGGTCTTTCTATGAATGCTGCCTCTCAGGCACATGCTCCAAAAAGAACTAAAAATCTCCCCACTGTGTGCCCCAGGCACAATTCACATTGCTGTTCCATGCTGTATATACCCAGGTTGTTTGTCTGCCTTCTTTCCAGGAGCAAGGCAGTACCCTCTGGGCTCAATCCCAGCCAATCCCACTGACCTTTAAAACTACAAGCTTTGAACTATGGAAAGAACCTAGATGCCCATCGACAAATGAATGGATAAAGAAGATGTGGTACACACACACACACACACACACACACACACACACAGAGGAATATTATGCAGCATCAAAAATGAAATCTTGCCATTTGCAATGATGTGGATAGAACTAGAGGGTATTGTGCTAAGTGAAAGGAGTCAATCAGAGAAAGACAAGTATCATATGATCTCACTGATATGAGAAATTTGAGAAACAAGACAGAGGATCATAAGGGAAGGGAGGGAAATGTGAAACAAGACAAAACCAGAGAGGGAGACAAACCATAAGAGACTCTTAATCTCAGGAAACAAACTGAGGGTTGCTGGAGTGGAGGGGGTTGGGAGGGAGGGATGGCTGGGTGATGGACATTGGAGAGGGTATGTACTATGGTGAGTGCTGTGAATTGTGTAAGATTGATGAATTACAGACCTGTACCCCTGATAATAATATATATTATATAATTATATAATATAATATATATTAACATATAATAATATATGTTAATAAAAAATTTAAAAAAAAAAACCCTCCAGGCTTTAAGCCTCACTGGTTTCAGGAGCTCAGGAAATTCAGCCCCTCTCATTTCCCAAGCCACTGTCTTTGGGAATGTCCTCCTTGTTCATTCCCTTATGTGTTGGTGTCTCTCTCACCCTTATCCACAACTGTATTACCCTCCCCTTGAAGGTAAACTCTACCCTCCAATATACAGTTGTCTTTTTTTTTTTTTTTTTTTAAGAGAGAGTGCACAAGAGATCATGTAGCAGTAGGGGGACAGGCAAAGAGAGAGGGAGAAAATCTTAAGCAGACTCTATTCTGAGTTCAGAGCTCAATGCAGGGCTTGATGTCATGACTCTGAGATCATGACCTGAGCTGAAATCAAGAATCGGATGCTTAACTGACTGAGCCCCTTAACCCAGGTGCCCCTACAGTTGCCTTCTTGATGTTTCCATTGGGAAGACTGAAAACATTCTCAAACTTAAAATGTATGAACTTAAGCAACATAAATGTCCACCAATGAATGAATGGATATACAAAATGTGGTATATAACATACAATGGGATATTATCCATTAGATGTAAGATGAAAAGTTTCTGTAGATCTATTGTAATAAAATGTGAGATCTGCTAAACTGTATATTTTAAAAAGTTTAAAACTGTCAATTTATGAGTTTTTTTCACAATTAAAAATTATATATATATGTATCTGAAATTAACATAAACCTAATGATATATTTAAAAATCAGATATATATATGAAGTTAAATTTGTATTTTGCACCCCCAATCAACTTTTTTTAAGTCTCCATCTCTCCAGCATAACTCAGGTGAACATGCCAAACACTTGTGAGTCAAATAATAAATACCTCCCTATCATTTCCCACAACAAATCCATCATCAATTCCTACAAACGCTACCTGTATAGTATTTCATAAATGTATCCATTTATTTTGAGTTTCAGTGTCCCAAACTTGATGTAAGTCATTATCATTTCTTATGTAGACTCCTAATGTGTTTCCTAACCCTCAGTTTTGCTACACTCCAATATAGTATTCTCACAGCATGCAAAATCTTAAAAATAGCAGTAAATTGAAATATGCCATGTCACTTATTAAAATTCTTCTATGGCTTCCCATTACTCTTGAGACAAAGTTCATAATCTTTAACATGGTCTTCAGGGCTGTATACCAGCCTCATCTCATGTCATTCTCACTTTCAATTTTGACATTCCTGCCAGACTGGTCTCTTTTCATTTCCTCCAAAATGTCAAACTTTTTTCTATCTCAAAGATTTCATGTGTGGTGTTGCCTCTGTACTCGACTCTTCTGAAAAAAAGTCATATTCGTCTTTCTCATCTTACCTTAAATGTAACTTTTTCAGAGGGACTTCATTTAACTACTAAACAGTGTTTTGTTTCATTTTTTTTTAACACAAACATGCACACAAAGTGCATATATCATAAGAGTAGAGCTCAGTGAATTTTTAGAACCTTAAAAACAAGCATATAACCAACACCTATATTAAGAAACAGAAGCATAAACTCTTTATTAGCCATGAACCCTATTTTTAACAGTATAGATCAGATTTGCCAGTATATAAACTGTATATACATGATATAATACTATGTATACTCTTTTGTGAATATTTTTTGCTTAATATTATGTTCATAAGACTCATGCATAGTGTTATTCTGGTTGTTGTAATTTTAATTGCCACATGGTATTTCATTATATAAGTAAACCCAAATGCATTAATCCATTTTATTTTAAATGGGAATTTGTTTCTAGATTTGCCTATTTCTAATAATATTGCTATACACATATACAGCATCGCTGTGTGTATGTGTTTGTGATCAAAAGTATAAAAGTCTGTTGGATATTTACTGAGGAGTGAAATTGCTAAGTCATAGAATAAAGCCTTGTTCACCTTTAGTAATATTGTTAAATGGTTTTCTAAGTGTGTGTACCAATTTACAATCTCACAAGTATTGTATGAGGGTTACAATTTCTCCACATTCTCGGGGCTCCTGGGCGGCTCAGATGGTTAAGCGTCTGCCTTCGGCTCAGGTCATGATCCCGGGTCCTGGGATCGAGCCCCACATTGGGCTCCTGGCTCAGCGGGGAGTCTGCTTCTCCCTCTCCCCCTGCTCATGCTCTCTCTCTCTGTATCTCTGTGTCTCAAATGAATAAAATAAAATCTTAAAAAAAAAAAAAACAATTTCTCCATATTCTCAACAACACTTGATATGCACTGTCTTTCATTTTAGCAATTCTGGTGTGCATGTATTTACATTTTGCATTTTCTTGATAATTAGTGAACTTGAAGACCTTTGAATATGTGTTTTGGCTCTTAAGTTGCACTTTTTTTGAATGGTCTAATAAGGTCATTCTGTCTATATTTTGGTGGGTATTCTGTTTTTTATTTTCCTTTTGAAATTTATGTTTTTAAATAAATTTCAAAGAGAAGCTTATATATTCTGGATATAAGTTCTTTACTGGGTATATGTATTACAAATAACTTTTTACACTATACAACTTGCATTTTCATGCACTGCATAGTATCTTTCGATAAGTGAAAATTCTTAATTTAAATGTAGTCAGTGACAGAAACAATAAAAAAAACTAAAAAGCAACCCATGGAATAGGAGAAGATATTTGCATATGACATATCTGATAAAGGGTTGAGATTTAAAATATATAAATAACATACAACTTAACACCCAAAACTAAATAATCCAATTAAAACCTTGGTGGAAGACACAAACAGACATCCAGTGGCCCGGAGACAGATGAAAATAAGTTAACCATCAATCACCATCAGGGAAATACAAATCAAAATTACAATGAGATATCACCCCACACCTGTCAGAATGGCTAAAATCAACAACGCAAGAACCAAGAGGCATTGATGAGGTTGTGGAGAAAGGGAAACACTTTTGCACGGTTGGTGAGAATGCAAATGGGTATAGCCACTCTGGAAAACAGTTGGACATTCCTCAAAAAGTTAAAAATAGAACTACCCTATGATCCAGCAATGGTATTACTAGGTATTTACTCAAAGAATACAAAAATACTAATTCAAGGGATATATGTACCCTGATGTTTATAGCAGCATAATCTACAATAGCCAAATTAATGGAAAATGCCTAAGTGTCCATCAACTGATGCATGGATAAAGATGTGGTATATGTATATATATATATATATATATATATATATATATATATATATATATATATATA